>NC_090651.1:270709683-270897183 GCF_040937935.1 Hyperolius riggenbachi | reverse complement strand
GTATGGATAGCTCCTTAAGTCCTAGTGTATGGCTAGCTTCTGATGTCCCTAGTATATACTGTAGCTAGTGCCTGATGTCCCTAGTATATGGCTGTAAATCACTAGATACATATGGTAAATGATAAACTGCCATACAAAGGTTATGGTAATGTAAAAAGGTTTGGACTGAAAGGCCAAGAACAATAAATCTAAGCATACATATGCTCTGGGGTGGCTTCCTATGACCCTCTCTTGCCCCCTAACATTTCAACTATCCCACAATTCCCTTGTCAGTTTAACATGATGTCTCTGCACTTTACTACACAATATAGTATTATGTACATTAATAATCCTGCCTAGATCCTATATGTACATGCATAACTGATAACCTAGTTATTATATAGACCTGGTGCAACCTCCTCTGCTCTTCTAGACCATATTATGATTTTCCTGCTTTTCTTCATGAGCCTCTCACAGGACATGTTACTAAAGATATCTCTGTGTAATCATGACTGTTCGATTGATTTTCTCCATCCTGTTAATATTGAGCATTAGCAGAGCTACACAAGGAAGTATACAATGACAATGTTTCTATTTCCTTCTGTTTAAAACATTTTCTACTATTACTGTCCCACAACACAACCTGTAGTGAGATGGATATAGAGGTTATGTCCTTGATGTGCATTTACATAAATACATTCATGTTGTGAAGATTCACTGCCTACTCTTGTATTACTTTATGAGAGTCCCTGAACCAGACCAATTACGGTATCTAAATCGGGTTGATTTATAAAGGTGTGAATAGACAATTTTAAGGTTTTCTCAGATAATTTTTTTTGTTTGCCACTGTATTAAAACTGCTAATCAGGTCAAAACATTGCGTGCATTTCTTAGTTACCATCATCTATCACTGGTATCACCTGTCCTGTGGATATCACCACATTTAAAAAAAGAAAGGGAAAAAAAAGTGAAACTCACCTGTGTAGCACTTTTACTATTTTCTCTACTTTATGATTATTTTATTGGAGCGTCTGTTATTAGTTTAGTGACACAAGGGTTGCTCAGTAACCAATGCCCCAAATTTGCTTCTCAGTCATCAATAAAAAGAATAGAAAATTAAACGTCTGCATGTTTCAGATTTACACTTCCCCTTGTTTGTTTGGACATCTCATTGCATCAGATACCAGAGTTAGGGCTAGTTCACATGGACATCTCGCGGCATCTTGCTCAAATACTCTTTTGCTAGCGAGCAGACATGCATTTGGCAACCTTTGCTGGTGCTCCCCTTTGTTCATTGTTTTGACCACTGGAGGGGCACATGGATGCGTGGTAGTTTGGCAATTCAGAAATTAACAAGATGGTGGGAAAAATTAGGATCAAGCACAGCTTTTGCGCAAATGATAGTGCTGCATCCATGCAGAAGCCCGGC
This sequence comes from Hyperolius riggenbachi, assembly GCF_040937935.1. Taxonomy (NCBI): domain Eukaryota; kingdom Metazoa; phylum Chordata; class Amphibia; order Anura; family Hyperoliidae; genus Hyperolius; species Hyperolius riggenbachi. The sequence goes on along the minus strand of NC_090651.1, from coordinate 270,895,775 downwards.
ACCTCACCCTTCCCTAATAGTAAGCTGTTATTATAATAGCATGAAATTAAAGGGACTCTGAGCAGTGCAGTACCTATGGAAAGATGCATATCATTTTAAAGCTCTCTTTCTCCTCTTTCCAATGATATATAAACCACCGCCCTATGCCTTTTAGTTTTCGCTATTTTCGTGATTGAAATCGCGGCCATGGCAATTTTGATCGCGAAAATAGCGAAAACTAAAAGGCGTAGGGTGGCAGTTTATCTATCATTGGAAAGAGGAGAAAGAGAGCTTCAAAATGATATGCATCTTTCCATAGTTACATTGTATTACACAGGACGACTTTTCTCCAAAGTCGGCAGCTCGATTCAGCACAATGCAATGAAATATAAGGAACCCAGGGGGATAGAATTACAAACATCATGCTGGTAGGTGTGAGGATGTAATGAATTAGTTGTGGGTATGCTTAAAGGCATACCCACAGGCACTGCTCAGAGTCCCTTTAAGGGCTCTGCCTCTGACACAGGAGACCAGGGTTTGAATCTCGGCTCTGGCTGTTCAGTAAGCAAGCACCTATTCAGTAGGAGACCTTAGGCAAGTCTCCCTAACACTGCTACTGCCTATAGGGCGCGTCCTGCAGCTCTGGTGCTTTGAGTCCGCCAGGAGACAAGCGCAATATAAATGTTATTTGTCTTGTCCTGTCTTGTCAAATGATGCCTTGCGCTGCTGATTGTCTTCAGAGCCAGGCTCTCCTCCTAGGTCCCCCTCCTGCTACTGTGCGCTCTGCCACTGCCCATTCCTCCCTCCCTACCCACAGAGAACAACAGCTGCAGCAAGAATGATAGCAGCAGATGGCAAACGCTCACTCACCTATCCATGATCCAAGCGATAGAGAGCCCTTCATCTGAAACCCATCTGTCTCTTCTACAGTGCAGCCGCTTGCTCTGAACTTCCTGATTCTCAGATCAGACAGGAAGTAGGAAGTAGTAATAGTAGTAGTAACAGAGTGGCAGCACTCTAGAGGAGACAGATGGGCTCCGGATGACGGGACCTCTATCGCTTGGATCGCAATAGGTGAAAGTGAGTCATCTGGTGCTGTCATTCTCCCCTGCTGTGGCTGCCTTCTCTGCTGGACTATCATATTCACTGGGATGGAGGCTGCATGGTGGCTGTCTAGTTTGGAAGGAAATCGGTTGTTCGGTGGTGGGGGTGGTTATGTGATTCTGTCTGGGGAACGGCTTCCGGTTTGGCGGTGTCCAGAGCTTTCTGCTATCGCCAGGCTGGAGATGCAGGGGGAAAGTGCTGCTGCTGTGATATCTGGCTCCCTCTTCAGAGGGGTGCCCCAGCCCTTGAGTGCAAATGTCCCAGCTATCCATCTCTCACTGTGCATTTTGCTGCTGCTATTCCCTGCTTTGTGCACCCACAGAGGAAAGCGGGCTGTTGCCCATAGCAACCAGTAGCTCGGCTGCCCCGGTGTGTGTGGCATGTTGCTGTGCAGCTGCATCTTCTGATTCTATTACGACATGATGGGGGGGGGGGCCCAAATCAGTTACTTTGCTTAGGGCCCCATTTAGCCCTAATCTGGCTCTGCCTGGACTGCATCTCTTAAGATATAATGCTCTATTTTGTTGCTACCACTCATAGGGTTAAGTATGGTTTCTATTAATGTTTATCTTGTTACATGTATTTAGATTGTGTACAGAATCCATTTTGTTCTCTATTCTTATGCACTGTCTTTATATATGGTATATCATTTTTTTCATGATAAAATATTGCTATGCTTAATGTTAAAAAACTCATATGATATGAGTTAAACATTGTGGCCTAGGCAATGATCTAGTAGATGGGTTTGTCTGGGGTATCCAGCATTTCAGTTGAATAATGAGCAGAGGTAAGAGAAAGAAGCACACCCAGGACAAGTTGTGGAGAAGCTTTCGGTTTCCTGCACACAGTTTAGTACTGCCTACGTATTGGTGTAAAACAGGTATACGGTTTACAAAACTGTTCCTGAAAGTTTTTAGTATAGATTAAGATAGGAATTGACTGGCAGTGGCAAGAAATGTGTATTTGCAGTTATTTGTTTTAATACTTATAGTTTAAACTGTATGTATAATTATCCAAGTTTGTAACGCAGTATAGGTTTTCCAGACATCATACTTGTGAGAATGCAGCATGTCGAAAGCAAGGGCTGTACTCCAGGGAGTGAAAGAGTTTGGCTTTCTGAAACATTGATTAATATATTAAAGGACAATTTGAGTGAGGGTGGCAGTATTGTAAGAAGTAAAAGTCTGTGGGAATTAATGGCATGCACAGGATAACTACTAGACTCTCTAAAAATCAATGCATGTACAATATTTTACTGCAAGAGAGAATCTTAAAGACTCGTCCAAGAACTGATTTAAATATACCATTTCATAGTTTGGTAAGCTGAGTACCCAAATGTTATAGTTTTGTATCATATGAAGATTTCTAGCTTAAAATCTTTTTTTTTTTTTTTTAACATTTGGTTACATAACTGAAAGCAGCCCAGGTAAAATACTGTTACAGCAATTACCACTCCTGCTAGGGACACCCTTTCCCCCTCAAGATGCCGACAAGCTACACGTGGACAATTTTGGGGGCTCACAATGCAGCGCAGGGAAGGGGGAGGGAGAGCGGCGAGTCGGGGGACACAGACCAATGTCATGGAGCAGGGAACATGCCTCTGCGCCCCATCTTCCCCCTGTGCCGCCTCAGGTACACTTTAAAAGTGTTTTGCTTGATGTAATCTAACCATGAACTCTATGATTGAGGTATTACTAAAGATCGAAGGTGCCCATACATCAGGCGATGTATAGGCAGATTGACCATGAACCAGATCAGAGAGAGATTGGTTGCCTGCCCATACACCGCAAACAAATTACTGATAGATTTCAGCATGAAATCTATTAGTAGTCGGCCTAGCAACGCTTCCTCTGCTGCCTGCATGGCTGCCCCAAGTGTAAAATGCCCCCCCCCCCCCCCCCGCCCCCAGTTCTCGTGCTCTGTCAATTCTCACTAGTCCCGCTGGAGTGACTCCCAGCATCCTCTGCTGTCACTCCCCTTACCCCAAGTGCCTGTACCACGTGGCGCGTCTACTGCATGGCGCTGGTGTGACTTCACACACGCGCCTGGTGCCACGTGGTACAGACACTCTGTAACGGGCACCGGGGTGGGGGGGACATTTTACACTACAGCGGATACAGCGGCTGGGGGTCCTTCGCGTATATTGGTTGTCGCAATATCGAATTCCGTTACTACTGCATAACCGATTGAGCACTTTCGACTGAGGTCTTCCAGCATGTCCATTTGACTGTTTTCAGCCCAAAATCGATAGAATCATTGATCAGGGAGACATGTTGCAGCACAGATTTTGTAAAATTATTGAATCGTATAGCCGATTTGCCCGCAAAATTGTTTTATTTATGGCCATCTTTATCGTACTTTCACACTAATACAAGGCAGTGTGTTCTAGTAATAAACTTCTTGTTACATCCTGTGTCTGTAAAGGAAGCTGCAATTAAAACTTGTTTGTATGCTTGGTGTGTATTAGCCGAGAGAGATGTTAGCCTTAAGGCTGATTAAAATCTGTAACTCCTGCATTCTATATTGCAACACACTAAGAAGCTAGATTATTATAGCCTCTCCTATCAGATCTATGTGTGCCAAGCAAACAAATAACTAGTCTGTGTTCCTTTTCTTCTTTTTCTGCCTGAAAGAGTTAAAGATTTCAACTGTATCCCAAGTGCTTCAGGAACACAGAACAAATACAAAAAGATGGCAGTTGTAGATGCATGATTTATGGCACATAACTGTGACTTAAAACATTATTTTGTGCAAGTAATTACAGACCATACAGTTTTAGATGATGAAGAATGTGTGAGTAAATATTTCCAGCAGTTGTAATAGATAATTTTCTAAAACTCGAACAGCTGGACACACTTTTCCCAGCAGTTTGCCTGTTGAAAAAACATCAGTTTACTGCTAGGAAAATGAGTATTATGAGTATTAACCACAAACAGAAACTTCCCAGCATGCTTATGTATCATGCTGGAGGCAACACCTAGAGCAGGCACTTACAAAAACTTATGCAAGATAAAACCTCTAGGTCACTCTAGCTGTTATTAATGATAACTTATATAGTGCCATCATCTTCTGTGGCACTGCACAGAGCACGGATGTCAAACTCCAGTCCTGAAGGGCCGAGGTCCTCTCACATTTTTGGCACAGCTCAAATTAATTGATTGGACTAAATCAGAAAGAGTGTGGTTCATCAAGTAGAACACAATTCTCCATTTCTCAGTCCATCCAAAATAATGGCATGGATATGACCCACAAAGACTGGAGTTCGACACCAGTGTTATAGAGTAAGAAACAAACAAGGGTATATAAAAATATACAGATTGTTATGTATAATAGTAATAGTGACAGATGTATAGCGATTAATAACACATACAGCATTTTATAAGACATACATACACAAATAATGAGTTTTAAAGGTGTGTTTCAAGGTTGAAAGGTTCACACATACCACATGTTGAGATTCTAGAGAGGTTCTAGTAAAAATACTATTTCCCTTATGTATGCATATGCAACTATTTTACCTTGCTCTAAAAATGGTTAATTATATTGGGCATGTATGATGTTATGTATTTCCTGTTATGTATCTGAAGCATATTGGTCTGCTTCCTGACATACTTCGGTTTTTGGAATGCATAACTTTGAAATACATTGATGTTGTTATTCACATTATGCTGCATTCATTTAAATGTAAACAGATTTGTTTTCTCGAGAGTGAGGTTCTAGTTTTACAGGTACACTTGCTCACATGCAGCAGAACTCAGGAAGAAGCAGGTGAATAGTATAACATAATGTTGAGCTCACAGCATGTGGCCAATATTCCAATCCGATCGATCCCTATCTGACTACAATTCTATTAGATTGTGATTAATTCCTACACTACATATTTGATGGAGCCACAAACGTACTGCTCGATGGAGAACAATATTGTGGACCATCTATTCCTCTACCCCCATTCCACAGAGATTTTCCAACATGTCCGGTCAGAACTTCAATTGATAATTTGCCCCAAATCGATCGAAAGTGAATCGATCCTTTATGCTGGAGCAACATATAGCTGAATCAGCCGAAATAAAAATTGATGCGGCAATGTCAAGCTTAAAGTAAGCCAGAGACTAAGAAATAGAACTAATTGATACTTACCTGGGGCTTCCTCCAGCCCCATAAGCACGTGTAACTGGCTCAGTCACGTCAGTCCGGGTCTACGGATTACGCATGCGCAGAAGACCCAGACTGGACCTGACTGAGCCTGTTACCGGTGCTGATCACGGCTAAATGGCAGACTGTGGGAAGATGGCCAGGGACTCACACGTGATTATGGGGCTGGAGGAAGCCCCGGGTAAGTATTGACTCATTCTGGATAGTGTACTGGTTAAGGGGATCAGGGTTTTAATCTCAGCTCTTTCTGTTCAGTAAGCCAACACCGATTCAGTAAGGAGACCTTGGGCAAAACTCCCTAACACTGCTTTGAGTCCGCTAGGAGAAAAGCGCAATATAAATGTTCTGTGTCTGTTCTATGTCTTAGTCTCTGGTACACTTTAAAGGGACACTGTAGGGGGGTCGGGGGAAAATGAGTTGAAATTACCCGGGGCTTCTAATGGTCCCCCACAGACATCCTGTGCCCGCGCAACCACTTGCCGGTGCTCCGCCCCCACCTCCGGTTCACTTCTGGAATTTCAGACTTTAAAGTCTGAAATCCACTGCACCTACGTTGCCGTGTCCTGACTCCTGCTGATGGCACCAGGAGTGTATAACACAAGCCCAGTATGGTCTGTGCCTGTGCAGTACGCTCCTGGTGACATCAGGGGAAGCGAGGACACGGCAACGCAAGCGCAGTGGTTTTCAGACTTTAAAGTCTGAAATTCCAGAAGTGAACTGGAGGCGGGGCCGGAGCATCGGTGAGTGGCTGCGCAGGCACAGGATACCTGCAGGGGACCATTAGAAGCCCCGGGTAAGTTCAACTCATTTTTCCCCCGACCCCCCTACAGTGTCCCTTTAAAGCACACCTGTAAATAAGGAGAAAAAAACTCAGATACTTACCACAGTAGAGGGAAGACCCTGGACTTTTTATCCTTGTGGCAGTACTCCCTTCCGTGTATGAGTTGAGGCCACACTACGCAGGCACCAGTGGGTTTGTACCTGCGCAGTAGTATGAAATGGCTCATGCTAAGCAATGAAAAAAGCCGTGCATGAGCGGCTCTGTTCTACTGCACAAGTGTGGGCTGTACTTTGCACCTGTGCAGTGTAGCCACACTCGTACATGGAGGGGAGCACGGCCGCAAGCAATATTTGGCTTTAATTTTGATTATTGTTTAGATGGATGCAGAGCAGAAGGGGCATAGGAAGATCAGGAAAGGCTCTGGATCATCAAGAGGCTGCTCCATACTGAGGTAAATCTCTATGGTTTTTTTTTTCATCCTGATTACAGACTCTGATTTTCTGGTCATGATCCTGTGTTGTTCTTCTTTTCTCTGTAGACTAAAGCCGGAAGTGATACCAGCCAATCAGAGCCTAACAACTCTATCACCTGATCAAAAGGATCACATGCTTCTCTGTGAATTCTGCTACAACTCTATTTGCAAGTAATACAGAGGAATGTACCTAAGTGTTACTATAGTAATGATTATACCTATTATATCTATTGTGCAGTGCTGCGTAATATGTTGGCGCTTTATAAATACAATAAATAATAATAACAATGTTTTAGAGTAGATATAAAAATGTGAAGTACCTGAATAAGGTTTGATATATGGTAAGTAAGATATAAATAGTTCGTACCTGAATAAGGTGTGAAGGAAATCCCTGTGATCTGAGTAACAGTCTCTAAAGATATTCCATTGCCTGTAACAGTCAAATCCAAAAACTAAAAAATACTGTTGTGTTATGTTACACATCTGTATTATAATGGTAATGTAGACATAAAGCACATCTGTTTTAAAAATAATACTCAAATTTGAAGTAAAGCCATCTATGCACCCCTCATGTACAGACCAAAGACCAAATGTCTTCACCCCTAAATCACAGCAGCTTTGTATGCTTACTTTCCCCCAACAGCATCCAGATACACTCTGCTAATTCTTCTGACACATTTGCACCATTCAATTTACCAAACAGCAACTGTGTAGCAGTAAGTGCAAACCACAGTGACAACAAACAGCAGCTATGCAACCTTAATGTGCTCAGCGTCAACAATGCATTATGCACCCAGTAACAAACAGCACAAAATCCACTGACAGCGAATGTGCAACCTCAATGTCCTCCTTATCATTAGCAATGTACCCAGTAACAAACAGCACAAAATCCACTGACAGGTATGTGTAACACTTAGTAATGCTGGGAATACACGGCTCGATTCTGATCCATTTAGATGGTTCGATAGATAATTTGTGACACGTCCGATCTCCCGCCTGATCGCTTCGCCGTGCGATTCTGCATTGAGGACAAAAAGATAAGAAAAACGATCGGAAGATAAAAGAATCGCCTGCGGAATCAAGCGGGGAATCGATCGAGTGGGAGAATCAAGCAGCCAAATTGAGCTGTGTATGCCCAGCATAACTCAGAGACCAGATCTGCGGAACTAGCGGGACTGTCCTGAGGGGATCCCAGCCTTTCCTCTGCTGCGCTGCCTGGTTCTCACACCCTTCTGGGCTAAGTGTCTCCTTTTAAGCACACTTACATGCTTCTCATGCACTTTACCTACATAGGCTGCTCCTTGTTGGTTTGTTTATTTATTGCAGCTGTTTGCACTATGATTTCCTATTGCACTAGCACTTTGATCTTTTGATCTGTGTATGTGTTTACCACAATTATACATAAATTTCATTGTATGTTTTTCTCAGCTACTACTGTATGTCATGCACATTTGCACCATATTACTGAACCCGGCCGGGTTCAAACACCTGTTGGATCTATTTAGATACCCATCAGGCTGGAGTGTATGCACGTATGTACACTTGTATGCATGCATATACACATTTTGGGGTCAATATTTCAGGTGTGACTTTGATACTAGAACAATTTATTGTATTTCATCTATAATATCTATATACAGACATGATTGTTTGCAGGGAGTGTTTTAGGACTATGTGGTCAGTTTTAATTGTTTTTATCCTTTTTTGAACTATCATAAGTGTCATTATATACAACATGTGATTTTGAATAAAGATATGTTTATACAGTATATTGTACTTGAGTGGGGCTGTTCATATGGGCCTTCTTTTCTCGTTTTTTGCAGAGACCAGATCTGCACTCAACAATCCACCCACAAAATACATCTAGAACACTTCTTGTAGCCTTTGCTGACCCCCCTATGTGCCCAGCTGACCCATGCCTTCTACAGCTGTTTCTACTTCACCCCTGTAACTAGAGCTCCTTTAACTCCTCTGTTTACCAATACTTAGAGGTACAGACTAACCAGCAAGCTCATGGTGACCCAGAACTCATTGGAGTGTGTAAGGGACTACAATGGTCCTAAAAGCCCCCTTACTAAGATGTTAAGAAAAACAAAAATTTGCTTTCCTAAAACAGAAAGAATTTGCGATAATTCAGGTTGGAGTGAGCTCGAGATGTCTCCCAGAGCACCACTGCTGCATATATGCAAATTAACCATTGTACCCTTAGAAGCTACCAATACTCACTGACCTCTTTTTAGTTAAAGCGAGACGTTCCACTGCTCTTTTTAGTTATTGCATCTCTGTTTCCCTCTCTAGTTAGGTTCCCTCTGCTCTGCAATCATTATGTCTCCATTCCACCTCCACATAGTTAGCGTTCCTCTTCCCGCACCATAGTTAGTATTCTTGTATGTTTCCCCTCTTCTGTTGTTAGTATCTTTCCCTAGAAACCTTTAGTCAGTGCTTCTTTCTTCTCCTTTGCCCAGGAAACCCGCTACCCCCGTTTTTTGCAACTTTTTCATTTTTAATTTCCCCTCCAAAGCAAAATTTTGCTTGAGCCTCCCAATTAAATTATTATCTATCTATGTGCCACCTCCGCACAACAGTTTTAGGTAGGCAGAAATGCTCATCCACAGTATTAGGTAGCTCCAGGTACCCACCTGTATAAGTTGCCAGAGGTGCCCCCAGTATAGGTAGCCAGATGTGGACCCCATTATCAATCAGTCTCCTCAAGGCCCACAGCAGACCACATATTGCCACCAGCCACACGTCACGCTATAGGCCGCCTTGTCTGCGGGCCCTATAGAAGCCGCTATGGCTACAATAATCAAATAAATTTGATTCTGATTCTGATTCTGATTCTGAATAGTGATCCCTACACCACTGTGTGGCGTGTGCAAGCCCTAACCCTTTGTTCTACACTGTACCTCACCCACTGCAAAGAGAGTTCCTCTGGCACCACCCATGATTAGCACTCTTGGGCCACACTTCATGAATTTGTTCCCTCTGAAATTACTCCTCCCAGAATCAGAACTATCCCACCTCCAATCAGGTTCCCAGGACAGCTCAAGCAGTCAGATGTTATTCGGCATAGCGCGGTTCCATAGCAGCTCGATTGGCATGTCATGTTGATTGAAAGGTTTGTATGTGTGGTATGGTTCTGCATAACAGTTTTTTGATAAGCTCCAATTGAACCTCATTGGTGGTGGGATAATTCTGATTCTAGGTAGATATATTGGTTTTTGCACTAGTTTTTTTTCATGTGAGTCTGTCCTAGGGACCGAATTGGTCTCGAAACGATCGCCAGTGTACAGCAGATGCTTATGCATGTGTGATGGGACAATAAAAGGTACACTGCTCCTAACAAAGCCTGTGTGCGGACCCCTCTTTGAATCTAGTGGATTACTCTTGCCTAGGGATCCAGAACAAGTGGCTGCTCTGTACAAGTGTGCAAATCTTTTTACTCATTCTTTTCATAATCAGAACTTCTTCACTCAACAATTACAAGTGCAGATGTCTAAAATCGGAAATGATCGATACAGCTAATGGACATCAGTGATTACAGCACAGTACATTGCATTGTCACAAAATGGGCAGGAAAGTGGTGGAGGTATGAAAATGTACATGTGAGTCTGATGTCAGATGACATGTTATTTGTCACTGGGATCTGGCAGCAGACAATGGACATCATCATTACTGGAGATTGGCATGAAACATCTGATATTCTAAATGTTGGGATCACATAGGTAACAAATGGATAGCCCACAGCCAAAGTCAGGCTGATTACAAGTAGGTGCCTTGTCACGGTGATCTGGTATCTGATTATTAGCAATTTGGATCTAAAATCACAAAACCAAAGGCCTTGCTATCACAATCTGTCCAAATGCAACTGGGATGTGGCCTGGGCCTGAGACTAAGGTAGGTACACAACTTCTGTCAGCCACAGCAATGAGGTAGTGTGTGTGTGTGGGGGGGGGGGGGGGGGTTCACTGCAACAAAGCTGCCAATGGAGTAAGTAATAAACGCAGAAATTCTGACTCAACAAGCAAAGTCCCTCTGTTCTGGTTTAATGCAAGAGCCCTGTACACAGGACCATCCAGCTCATTGGATGATGAGTTAGTAACAACAAAGGCAGGGGTGTAACTAGGGGGGAGCAGCCCCTGCGATTTGGGGGGGGGGGGCAGAGCTGGGAATGAGGGGGGGGGGGGGAACACAACTACTAAGCAGAGCTTCCCTTCCTCCGATACAGGGAACTATACTTCAGATCAAAAGTAGAAAATGATCCGCAACGTTGTCATAGCTATGACTAAGGACTCTGGTCCGAAACATGTTAGCTATGAGGTCTTTTGACTGCACTAAGGATATGTCCTAAATAAAGAATCTGGTGAAGACAATGTTGCGGATTATTTTCTACTTTTGTCAGTATTGAGCTTGGCTGCTTTGGATCCAGCACTGCCTTCCCAGGCACAGTGGAGCGGTATTTCACTTGTATTGTATACTTCAGATCAGTTGTTTTTGTGGCTATACTTGTTATGGGTGTGAATATAATGATGGGTGAACTTGTTTTATGACCCTCGTGAGGTGGGCCCCAAGGCTGTAAAAGGTACCAAGAGAAGGGGTGTGAACATTCAAAGTTTTGCTGGGGGGCTCCATGAATTGTAGCCAGGCCACTGACTGAAGGACTGGACAAAGCAAAATGTTCCCCTAATACAGCTTAGAGCACAGTATATCTCCTTGGAGCACAAACATATTTTAAAGAAACTCCACCATGCTGAAAACAGTGTCATTGTGAAGGCCCTCAAATGCAGCAATCTGAATAGGACCCGACCCACCCAAACCACCTTTCCACTAATCAGTGGGGACTATCAGAGACAGCCCCAGAAGGAAAAGCCACTATGCTTATATGCTCAGCAGATTCCATTATACAATATAAGGTAGAGGTCTACTAGACCTTTAGGACCTGTTCCCACTTTTGTGTGCATTATTGAGCCCATGCATTTGAAGGATTTATAAAATCTCATAGGCATGTGATCTGCCATAAACCAATCATAACATTCCCACTAGGCTGCATGCTGCGTTCCCATGTTTAGATGCACCACATGCTGGGTTTCTGTTTGACTCCTCTGTACTTCCACATTCAGTATAATTGCATGGATTATGAAGACACACACAAAAATGTAGTGGTGTGGTAACAGGGGATGCAGAGGTTGCGACTTAACAAGAACCCCTGGACCTGAGAGGGGCCCACACGGGGCCCCATTCTAGTTGCTGCATTAGCTCTTTGTTAATGCTGTAGTGATAATCCTCTATATGTGCTGTGAACAGGGGTAATTACTGCTTACACCTCCCTCCCACAGGAGGAAGTCTGTCGGCTATGTGTAAAATGTGCATGCAGGCCCATAACTCAGTAGCTACGCCACTGCCAGGCCCGGATTTACCTCACAGGAACCTATAGGCACAGATATCCTGGCACCCTAGACTTTACCCTCTATGAACCTACAAACCACCACCAAACTGGACCGCAAGTGCGCTGGCTGTCCCAGCTGTCACTTCTCCCTTACTTTCCTTGTTACTCCCCTTGATCATCAACGGTAGCTACAGGTGCCCCTTAGTATTAGACAGCCAGTAGTACCCTTAATATTACGTAGCTAGAGGGGCCCCCAAGTATTAGGTAGCTATAGGAACCTTAACCTTCCTGGCGGTAAGCCCGAGCTGAGCTCGGGCTATGCCGCCGGAAGGCACCGCTCAGGCCCCGCTGGGCCGATTTGCATAATTTTTTTTTTGCTGCACGCAGCTAGCACTTTGCTAGCTGCGTGCAGTGCCCGATCGCCGCCGCTACCCGCCGATCCGCCGCTATCCGTCGCGCCGCAGCCGCCCCCCCCCCCCCCAGACCCCGTGCGCTGCCTGGCCAATCAGTGCCAGGCAGCTCTATGGGGTGGATCGGAATCCCCTTTGACGTCACGACGTCGATGACGTCGGTGACGTCATCCCGCCCCGTCGCCATGGCGACGGGGGAAGCCCTCCAGGAGATCCCGTTCTTTGAACGGGATCTCCTGATCGGAGGGGCTGGGGGGATGCCGCTGAGCAGCGGCTATCATGTAGCGAGACTTTGTCTCGCTACATGAAAAAACAAAAAAAAAATTTCAAAAAAAAGATTTGCTGCCCCCTGGCGATTTTTTAGCAAACCGCCAGGAGGGTTAATATTAAGTAGCTAGAGGTGCCCCTGACTGAAAGGAGAATGCAGAGAGCAGGGTGAGTAACTTCTCATTTAGACTCTCATCAGGACTCTGCATAGGGAAGGAGGCACTGGGGGAGGGGAATGAGCTGCCTTTTCATCATCAGCCGCCTGTAGGCACGTGCCTACCTACGGCACCTTATGGTAAATCCGGCCCTGGCCACTGCACTTATGCGCATAAATGCATATAAATGAGCTGTAGTTTTTGTTGGAGTGTTTTTTACAATGTATCAATAAAGCAGGGACTTTTCTAGTTTACAAGTTCAGAGGCTCTCGCTTCCGACTCAGGTTAAATTATGCTACATTGTTTGAGAAATGGTTATTATGAAGCCTGCCAATCAATCTGACCTTTAAATTTGACAAACGGCAAATATGTGCTGTTATTGTTCTTTTAGCGATGGTTAAAGGATACCTGAGGTGACCAGAGTAGTGGAGACTGAGGCCATACAGTGCACTTAAATGACTGCGCATGCGCTGCCATACTTACTATCTGGGGCAAATCTGACGACTAGATCTAGTCATGGCCACTTATGGAGAGGATTACCAGCTCACAGAGCATTTTGGCAGGGGGTAGACACAGCGGTAAGAAAACTCCAATGCCCACACCATTGTATGGCCTCAATTTCTGCTGCTTTGGTTGCAATGGTAATTCATACCTGAGGCGACCAGAGCAGTGGAAACTGAGGCATACAGTGGACTTGAAAGACTGCACATGCGCTGCCATAATATTTCTGGGGCAAACCCACCGACTACATCTAGAGAGGATTATTGCCTCATGGAGTGTTTCCGCAAGGGGCAGACACAGTGGTAAGTGTCTGCTCCCATCCCCACACCACTGAATAGCCACAGTTTCCACTGCTTTGGTTGCTTCAGGTTCCATTTAAAGTTGACTTGAAGTCTTGCACAAGACACAAGGAAAACTATCTAATTACTTCTCATCTTCAAGTAATCACAAGTGTAATTTGATCTCTCAGCTGTGTCAGCACAGAAATTCAGCAGTCCTTGGCAGATACAGTTATTATGTAAACACAGGATGTTAACCCTTTGTCTGCTTCCATGAAAGCAGGAAGTAGACAAACTGCAGATTTATTGCAGGAGTTCTGTAAACCTGTAACAAAGAATTTTTTTTTCTTCAAAGGTTATTATGCTGTTTGCTCATCTTTTAGAGCAGAAAAGAAGTTCTGAGTTCAGGTCCGCTTTAAATAATTCAAAATACTAGTCATACCCAAATTTGTAAATTGTTCAAATTATTTGCCCATGACACAAGCAACAAATATGTTGAAAAAAGAGGGAAAAACAGAAAAGCAGTCTGATCAGTATAAAGGTGGCCACTAGCGATACAATTTGGTGAACTATCATTTACAAACGATTATTTGTATGAACGACCGGAAATGACCATTGGGGACCACTAAAGGACAAAGCTCTCCTTACCAATCTGATCAGAGATCAGGGATCGATCCGAAAATCGGATTGATTTCATTAATCTGATCGATTTGGTTAGGAGATTTTCATCTGTAAAGGCTTGTACCCACCTCGCGATTTTTTTTTTGATTCTTCTGATGACCGTCAATTTACTGAGCGTTGCATGATCAATTCCGCAGTCTGCGATTAGACGGACAGCGCTTAGCAATACGCACACCAATAACGACCATCGCAGCGGATCAGATCTTTAAGATCCCCGATGACTCTTGGGCCAAACGCTGTGATCGTTTGAACGTGCGCCATCGTGTGTTGTCGCATGACGTCACATGTTCCCGCGGGCAGTAAGATGGATCGGTAACGCTCATCATCGGGAGTCGTAGCTGCGATCCATCTTCCTGCATCATTAAGGTGAGTATTCAGCTTTAGTGGTCCCAAACAATCATTTCCGATCGTTCATACTAATAATCGTTCATAAACAATTGTTCGCCAAATTGTATCATTAGTGGTCACCTTAACAAGCACTAAATATTACAGTAACATAACAAGCTTTTCAAAATCCATTTTAACAAGATACACCCAGAACAGACTATTTAGCAATATCACATTTAGACATATTACCTGTAAAATACATCTAAAAAGAAAGAATATAAACAATCAAGTGACAAAAAAGCTCAATTCCCCTTTGCGCATAAAAACACACATACAAAATACAGCCCTGAAGAAGATTCTGCTACCTGGGTGTAAATTCCAGACTTGCAACTTTCCCTCTGTCTTTCGCCCCCCTCCTTCTACCACGTCTGCAGAGTATCCAGTGGTAGGATGCAGGCAGCTGTAGGAAAACAGAGGAATCACTGTCCCATCTGGATTGCAGGGGCACTCCCTCCTACAGCTGCCTGAACTCACTCCACCAATAGCAGCGAAGGAGAAGGGGCCGACAGCCTGCCCAATCCCCTCCACCACCCAAGAACAAGGAACAGTTTATTCTGCAGTGGAAAAAAATGAACACTGGCTGCTCCTTCCACTTCCAAACTGCTTAACTTCTTCATCACTGCAGGACTTTTGTGAAACTTGCATGGAATTCTGGGAAGGAAGCAATACAGTATATAATCAATCTCAAAACAAAAAACAAATCAATACTGTTTTTATATTTTTATTTATTTTTATAAAAAGTAAATTAATGGTTTTTGAATCAGGGAAATGTGACAATTTACATGTGAATATTTCTTCATTACCATCCACGACCAGCAGGTGAAGTACCCAGGCAAATAAAGTCTTAAAGGGGAACTGAAGAGAGAGGTTGTCATGTTTATTTCCTTTTAATCAATACCAGTTGCCTGGCAGCCCTGCTGGTCTATTTCTCTGCAGTAGTATCTGATTAAAACCAGAAACAAGCATGCAGCTAGTCTTGTCAGATCAGACTTATAAGTCTGAACCACTGAAACACCTGATCTGCTGCATGCTTGTTCAGGGGCTATGGCTAATAGTATTAGAGGCAGAGGATCAGCAGGGCTGCCAGGCAACTGGTATTGTCTAAAAGGAAATAAACATGACAGCCTCCATATACCTCTCTCTTCAGTTCCCCTTTAAGAAACTGTATTTCTGTGCTGAAAGATCACATTAGCAGACCACGATGAGAATTAAAATTACATTTACTGTATATTGCGCTTTTCTCCTCAAAGCGCTTGAGCTGCAGCCACTTAGCTACTGCACTTAGCAGACAGTCGCAGTGTTAGGGAGTCTAGCCCGAGGACTCCTCACTGAATAGGTGCTGGCTTACTGAACAGGAAGAGCCTATTATACTATATGGTGGAGCATCAGACTATATAATCGCTTTTGCAACACAATACTATTATACTGTAGTTGAATGGTGTTTCCACACTGATGCACGTATGTTGTGGTGTGACTATTTCCAGCAGAGTAATGCGTGGAGCATACTGTGCGTTTCTGGATGACACGCGCGGTGCAAGCATACAGTCTATGGACTTTATGCTGCACTGTACGGGTCGAATAGCAGCAGTAGCCTGTGACCACGCAGTGCGATCCTATTTTTTCAGGATTTGCCATGCAATGTACTGTAAATAGTGTGAAAATACTCTAAATCTCATGAAAATCTATTGCACCTAAATGTCCAATTGATCATATTCAGCCGATATGGGCAATTTATGGATCTAAAGTGTGGCCAAACATGCCAGGAACTCACTGTGGAGGGGGTAGGGGATGGATGGTGAGGGTCGATAGCTATACAGTGTAGTACTGCATTGAAACATAGATTAGTAGTTTGAATCATTTTTTTATTAGATTTCTGTTGTATCATAATAGAGATTGGGTGGGTGAGGTGGTAGGGAATCGATCACAAACCAATTGATTTCTAGTCAGGGAAATGTTATTCGCTTCCCATTTTGGTCCGTTGTTCACCTATGTACAGCTAGCCTTACTTAATGATTTAGCTATGTAATTAAAACAGCAACAACAAAACATTTGTAAAGCACTTTTCACACATAGGATCCAAAGTGTGTATCAGATCAGTACATAGTGATGTGTGTGTACAGGGGAAAAGTTATGTGATCATAAATGCCAGACTAAACAGGTAGCTTTTTAGTTTATAAATGTGTCTAGGGTTGGAGCTGTCTTGATTAAGTTTGGCAAGGCATTCCACAGAGTAGGAACAGCATGACAGAAAGCTCTGGCTCCAAAGGGTTTTAGCTGGGTTCTGGAGGTAGTCAAGTTACTGAATGTTTTTAATCTGAGGTTGTGGGTGGTGTGACGGTTGCAACAGATCCTTCAGGTATCCAGGGCCTAGGTTGTGTAGGGTCTTACTGTAAATGTTAGCATGCTAATTTTTAAAAGGATTATCCATTTTATGGGTAGACAGTGTAGTGAGAAAAGGATTGGTGGTATGTAGTATGTATGTTTATTCTGTTAATGCTGTTCATGAATACATAGTCCCAGCCTGCCTTAATAATAATAATCTGAACATTTGTATAGCGCTTTTCTCCTGTCGGACTCAAAGCGCTCAAGAGCTGCAGCCACTGGGACGCGCTCAGGAGGCCACCCTGCAGTGTTAGGGAGTCTTGCCTTGAACTCCTTACTGAATAGGTACTGACCCTAGCCAGGATTTCGAACCCTGGTCTCCCATGTCATAGGCAGAGCCCTTAACCAGTACTCCATTCAGCCACTTGTGTCAGCAATCCAAGCAGGTGGTAGTTTTGGAAGTGGTAGCCTATTTCTAAAGTGACAACAGACTGCAGCTAATCATTTGATGCCATCTCACTTCACATTTCAGCTAAATTTCAGAAAGAAACTTCTTTAGCTTATCTGTATGAGGCTGAAGGTGATAATAAACTCGCCATGATGAGCTGTAATATTTCCTCTGCAGTAGCTTGCCCTCAATTGGCTGGATCTGTTTACACTGCAGAAGCGTTTTGAGTGCCATAGTTGGCAGCAGATTACCCCCCTCGTCCTTTACCTGGGTCCATCCTCTATGTATCCTCCTGTATATGCAATGTACCTACTGTATGATTTCAGCAGGCACTGTATGTATTCTATTGACTGTATATCTAATGTATCCATTGTATGCTAAATACACCTTCTACTAGTACTGTATCACCACCGACCCTGTTTGAGCCAAAATCAATTCCGGGTACAACTCTCGTTGTACTTGGCAAAATAAACATGATTCTGATTCTGATAACGTTGGAAAGATCATGTGACCCGGCTGCTGACCAATAAGAGAGCAGAAGAATATCTAACTTATTCAATGAAAAATACCTGAGATTTTCAGCAGAACATGCATTTTGCAGATCGCAAGGGCATTGTGATTAGCATGGTAACTGTGGTGCCTTCTACAGAGTAATGTGATCCGATCCATTGTGGAAGGGCCCTGGGTGATATCCATGTGTGTCGGATAGGACAGGTCCTGTTCAGCCTCATATACTGTATGTTAATAAATCTCGGTACCTGAGCAATAGCAAATTTATTGTGCAAACACAATGCAGTGTGGCACCAGTGAAGTGCCCATCACATCTTTTTTTTTTTTTTTTTTTTTTAAGGAGTCAGCAATCACTTTGTGCTACCATGAAATACTTCCCAGGGCTTCCTCCAGCCCCTTGCAGCTGACATGTCCCATGTCCCCGGGCCAGCATCTCCGCTCGCAGCTGCTGGCCCGGGGTCCCCTCCGGTGCAGAGGCCGACCTCCTACACTGCGCCTGCGCGAGCGCCGCTGTCAATCAAGTCCACGTTGTCCGTAATGTACTGTGCAGGCCTCAGAACTACTGCGCCTGCGCAGTACACTGCAGACAACGTGGACTTTATTGACAGCGGCGCTTCACACAGGCCTCGAGGTCGGCCTCTGCACCGGTGAGGACCTCGGGCCGGAGGCTGAGAGCGGAGCTGCCCACATGGGACATGTCGGCTGCAAGAGGCTGGAGGAAGCCCTGGGTAAGTATTTCATGGGGTAGCACAAAGTGATTGATGACTTCTTTAAGAATCTCATATATGGGTTGCATGGCTGAGCCCTCGGTTCAAATCCCAGCCAGACCACTATCTGCATGGAGTTTGTATGATCCCCTGTGTCTGCGTGGATTTCAGATAAGATAATTGGCTTATCCCTAAAATTGGCCCCAGACTACAATACATAGACCATTTTGATATATACATAGACATTGTTTGCCCCTCTGAGGGACAGTTGAGTGATAAGACAATATACTCTGTACAGCACTGCGGAAGATGTCAGCGCTATATAAATACTAAATAATAATAATAACATTGAAGTGTGGACGTGTTTTTAATGTGCATTGTGCATCTCCATCAACCAGCCCTATGAGTGTAGAGGCTCAAGTAGTTTTTAAGTACAGTCTCATGTGCTGAATTTAGGAATTCCATCACTTGTTGTAGCTTGCTACGCATGCCACAAATTACCTTCCACAGAGTACCCACTGCAGAGCAAACTATCAGAACTGTAGTAACAGCCCTGCTTTAAAAACATGCTTTTCTGTGTCTCTGATTCCTGCAGAATGACCCCTGATCCTAGGTGAATTTCCACAATCCCTTGACATGGCTTCAGGACAGGTTCTTGTCCTCTGAAGTGTTGCTATAACATGATTGTTAAGGGTGACACTGAACTTGGCATATTTAAAGAAAACCCGAGCTAAAGTTCAGGTTCAGAAACTCATACTTTCCTAAGGAGAGGGGAGTCTCTGGATCCTCCGGTTCTCCACCAGGACCCTTTTGCTGATCTGGGCCACGGTCCTTCTCTAGCACGATCACAGCCATGCTGCAGCCAAGCTTATGCTGTAGCATGAAGCTGCTTGTGCACAAGCAGCTCCGCCTTACTGCGCCTGTGCAAATACAGGTGTGCCTGTGCATTAAGCCGGTTGTGCACATGCGCTCCATGCTACTGTGCAGACACAATATCGCAGCTCGGTGACGGGGGATTGGAGGAAGGCGATGGAATGGAAGCCTCATTAGGATCCAGAGGCTTCCCTCTTCTTAGGTAAGTATGTGATTTTGTATAAGTATTGCCTGCCATATATCCAGTAGCTGTAGGCTGCAATATGGCTGACACCCCTCCTCACTCCTAGACACACAAGCACCCTCCCCCCCCCCCTTTTCCACTGCCCACCATACCACCAGGCAGGCTGCCTGAGGCCTAGTGTGGGTCTCTGGTTAGAGGCCTCAGGGCCTGAGCCTGAGCCCAGGCAGCAAATCACCACCATGCCTGAGTGAGCCAGAGGCCTCCAGCCAGACCTGACCCACCACCACTGATCTTGGAGGAGGAGCTCACAATCTAATCACTACCATAGTCATAGTAGTACTAATGTCCTACCATATTATTATTATAGCACTGACACATCATGATCTTCTGCAGCACATTACAGAGTACATAGTCATGTCACTGACTTTCCTCAGAGGAGCACACAATCTAATCCTACCACACTCCTAGTGTAAAGTCCTACCATATTATTATGGATTTATATAGCACTGACAGGTTCTGCAGCACATTACAGAGTACCAGGGGCGTAACTAAGCCCCACCGGGCCCCCCTGCAGAATTTCAGAGCGAGCCCCCCCTCGGGGCCCGCTCGTGGCCGGTTTTTGGGTGCTGGAGGGGTGGCAGCATGAGGGGAAAGCCTTGCCCACAGTCGGCGGGGAGAGGGGAAGTTCACCCCTCTCCCTCACCTCGGGGCTCTCCCCTCTGCGCTCCCCTCCAGCTAGTGAACCTGTGTGGGCAGTGAGCAGCAGCGGCGGCAGGATACATACCTTCTTCCTTGCGTTCTATCGCCGCCTTCTCGCTCTAGCAGCTGACGTCACTTCCGGAAGCGGAAGTGACGTCAGCCGCTAGAGCGAGAAGGCGGCAATGGAACGCAAGGAAGAAGGTATGTATCCTGCCGCCGCTGCTGCTCGCTGCCCACACAGGTTCACTAGCTGGAGGGGAGCGCAGAGGGGAGAGCCCCGAGGTGAGGGAGAGGGGGGAACTTCCCCTCTCCCCGCCGACTGTGGGCAAGGCTTTCCCCTCATGCTGCCACCCCTCCAGCCCCCAAAAAACGCCCCCGAGCGGGCCCCAGGGGGGGGCCGGGCCCCCCCGCGGGCGCAGGCGCTGCAGGGCCTATTGTTACGCCCCTGCAGAGTACATAGTCATGTCCAAACTGTGCGATTCCACGGTAGCAGTGCCAGGTACTATGTATCCTGTAGTTTGCCGGTGCCGAGCCTCGACCGGATTGCTCACACGGTCTCCTAGTGACACCCAAAATAAATCATGAGGCGGCACACCACTGGCTGCAAATATGCTTGTATTAAGAAACAGAAGCACTACATGTTACGGAAAATCCTTCATCAGGTGCATAACAATGTCTCACACCACCAACAAACAAATAAAGACTGGGGTAAGCGCACCACACCCGAGTCCATCTCGTGGCTCCGCCCAGCTGATTGACTCACAGTGTTAACCCTATAAATACCATATACAAACACAATATATAAATACATACAAAAATGTGCAAAAATGTGCGGCTTATGCAAATAGTCCAATGTTCAATTGAAAGGCACTCCTTCGGGCTACCCATAATATAATAATCACTGACCGAGATTCTGGGCACTCCCATTACTGTCTGCCCTCTCGCAAGAACAACCTATAAAAATAAAAAATGCATAATAATACAAATGTGCATTAAAATCAAGTTTCACACTATTGCACCACCCATCAAGATTAACACATTACACATTATTGCACCAAGGCTAATAATCCCCATAGTTATAAATTGCATGTGGGCTGAATACTTGAAGCTATCTCGTTTCACACTACTGCACTGCTGCATTTAGACTAACTTTCATAAGAAGCATTTCAACGGCAGCCTCTCGTTCATGCCTCTTGGATGAACTACATCTAGGTCATGAATCCATTTGGATTCTTTCCTTTTTAATTTCTTCTCCCAATCACCTCCATCATCTGACCTTTGCATAGCCTCCAACACACACCATTTTAATTGCGCTGCATTGTGGCCTTTTTCTTTGAAGTGTCTTGACACTGATGTTTCATAATCACTTTCCCCTTTGGAAAACCTAGTTATATCTCTTTTATGTTCTTGTATATGCTTTTTTACCATTCTGGTCGTTTCTCCTACGTACATAAGGCCGCAAGGACATTTGAGGCCGTATATCACCCACGCAGTTGTGCAGTAATATCTGCCCTTAATTTTAACTTTCTGGCCAGTGTGTGGATGACAAATAGCATCTCCTTTGATGATGGCATTACACACATTGCAATTTAAACACGGATGGGTACCCATTCTACCGGTGGTCACTTGTTTCACCACAGGTGCTGTGTCCACTTTTCTCACATAATCTTGGATGGTTTTTCCCCGTCTTAAGGAGAACACAGGCTCATTCTGAAAACAAGTTCCAATCTCCTTGTCCGTGCTTAATACTGGCCAGAATTTGCGCACAGCGTTTTTTATCCTTGCGGTATTTTTTCCTAAACCCATCACGAAAGGAACCCCTTTGCGTTCAGTGGGTCTACTGTTCCTCTCTAACAATGTAGCTCTATCAATAGCACCAACCTGTTGCCTCACTTCCTCAATTTTTTGTCGTTTATAGCCTTTCTGTTCAAATTTGTTCATGAGTTCCAGGCTGGTTTTGACGTAATCCGCTTTTTTCGTGCAGATTCGTCTGGCTCTGAGGAACTGACCCCTGGGAATGGCTTTAACTACATGGCCATGATGGTAGCTGTCAAAACGTAACAGATTGTTCCGGTCCGTGGGCTTCCGGAACAATCTAGTGACGAGGCGTCCCTCAACTCGTTTAATAGTCACGTCGAGAAAATTAACCTCCTCTCTGGAAGTCTCCAGGGAGAACTTGATGGTAGGATGTACATTGTTCGCCGCCTCTACCATTTCCATGAGCAATTCCTCAGAGCCATTCCACAACACCAATATGTCATCGACAAAACGGTAATAGCCGAACACATTGGGCTTATATTTGGGATTGTTTAAGAACGCTGTTCTCTCTAGGGATTCTACAAAAATGTTAGCTATGGAGGGGGCTGCTGGAGAACCCATACTCGCTCCTTGTCGCTGGAAGTAAATGTCAGTGTGAAACCTAAAATAATGATTGATGGTGATGATTGGGAGAAGAAATTAAAAAGGAAAGAATCCAAATGGATTCATGACCTAGATGTAGTTCATCCAAGAGGCATGAACGAGAGGCTGCCGTTGAAATGCTTCTTATGAAAGTTAGTCTAAATGCAGCAGTGCAGTAGTGTGAAACGAGATAGCTTCAAGTATTCAGCCCACATGCAATTTATAACTATGGGGATTATTAGCCTTGGTGCAATAATGTGTAATGTGTTAATCTTGATGGGTGGTGCAATAGTGTGAAACTTGATTTTAATGCACATTTGTATTATTATGCATTTTTTATTTTTATAGGTTGTTCTTGCGAGAGGGCAGACAGTAATGGGAGTGCCCAGAATCTCGGTCAGTGATTATTATATTATGGGTAGCCCGAAGGAGTGCCTTTCAATTGAACATTGGACTATTTGCATAAGCCGCACATTTTTGCACATTTTTGTATGTATTTATATATTGTGTTTGTATATGGTATTTATAGGGTTAACACTGTGAGTCAATCAGCTGGGCGGAGCCACGAGATGGACTCGGGTGTGGTGCGCTTACCCCAGTCTTTATTTGTTTGTTGGTGGTGTGAGACATTGTTATGCACCTGATGAAGGATTTTCCGTAACATGTAGTGCTTCTGTTTCTTAATACAAGCATATTTGCAGCCAGTGGTGTGCCGCCTCATGATTTATTTTGGGTGTCACTAGGAGACCGTGTGAGCAATCCGGTCGAGGCTCGGCACCGGCAAACTACAGGATACATAGTACCTGGCACTGCTACCGTGGAATCGCACAGTTTGGACATTGTTTGATTGCTCTACCATGGAAAGCAGTGGAGACAGAGACAACAGTGTTGCAACACCAGGCACCAATGCAGAACCCAGCATGTTGCAAGCCCTCACTTTCGCCTATGCAGAGGATGAGATACAGCGCATACTTGGCATGGTGACCAATGTGGACTCAGAGGAGGAAGAGTCCAGTACCAATACTGACAGCATCAAGAACTCCATCTATGATCTCAAGCACAAGGAGCTCAAATACTCCATGCATCAGATCTTTCTGGCAGACTATGTTAAAAACAGGAGGATCCCACGTGGATATAGAGTTAACCTGCGTTCTACCTTACTCAACCAGGATACAGTGTTCATACAACGGTTTTTCGAAATACTGAATAAGTGCAGCATTGATGTTATGGTACTCACAATCCAGCGTTTGCAAGTTCATCTCAGCAAACTCAAGAGTGATCTAAATGCAGCCGAGGAAAACCTAAAATCCTATATTGACTCGGATGAATATCAGGAAACCATGGAAGAGATTGAGGCTGACATCGCCGAGGAGAAAAAAGTGATTACAGCCAGGAAACAGCAGAAAATAAAAAGAGATCTTGAGGATTATACCTATGACCGCGTTTACACTTGGAAAGATGAACGCCGCAAGCAGAGGAATCAAACACCGATGCAGCCTGTTGAACATAAGCCTGGAGGAGAGGGGAACTACTACGAAGGTTCCCGCCCGCCACAGTACCCGCACGGACGAGGATCTGGTGCACGAGGAGGCGGAGTTCCGCCCAGAAGGCAATACACGAGACGGAGAGGAGGAGGATACAGAGGGAGACCACACAGGGGGAGAGGAGGTGCACCCGGAGATTACAGAGAGTCGGACAACTCAGACTCCATGACGGATGACTCAGATTATTCAACCCCGCAGGATTTTCAAGAGGCCCGCGCTCCCATTTGCAGAGGGGGCGCGTCAGGAGAGGCAGGTCAGCGAAGGGGCATAAAAGGATTCCGCAAACCCGGGCAATACCACCAGAGGAGGGAATACAATCTGAGGAAGAGACACCAGTAAAGGTGAGCAATGTGATTAATATCTCACAATATGTGCCAGACCAGATTGAGCTCTCTGTACTGGAGAAGGGGTTGGGGTTTGTGCCCACACACAGCGACTCTGTCTTTGATTGGGAGATTGACTTTTTTAAGTTTATCCGGAGACTTAAGTTAAAAGCATACTTTAGGGACCATGCACATGATGTGGGGGACAATAGAGTGCAAAGATATCTGCAAAGATCCGATTGGATTCCAGATGAAAGGTTTAAAGCTATTGAAACTTTTGAGAAGGCAGTGAGATCTGAGGTATTGAGAGAGTGGGATAACAGCAGGCACTCACATCGCAATATCTCGTCTGCCGAGCAACAAGCGCTCATTCGTTTGAGTAAGAACCCCCATATAATCATCACCAAGGCAGACAAGGGGGGGGCTACTGTCATTCAGAACATCACTAGTTACTTGGAGGAAGGACATAAACATGTCCAGAACAGCGACCATTACATCAAATGTGACAATGACCCCACTACATCTATTAAAGAGAAAGTGGACAGGTTACTCAGTTCTGCCATTGAAGATGAAGTCCTGGACTCTAAGACAGCCAAGGGACTGATGATAAATCACCCCAAAGTCCCCCTCATGTACCTCCTCCCGAAGATACACAAACAGCTACACAATCCACCAGGACGTCCCATTGTCGCCAGTAGGGGGTCAGTACTGTATCCCCTGGCTGGCTTTTTAGATGTGCATTTACAGGACATTGTGTCAACATTTCAACATTGTTTAAGGGACACCACAGACCTCCTGAACAGATTGGAATCAATAACTGAACTACCAGAAGATCTTATATTTTGTAGTCTAGACATACAGAGTCTGTTTACTTCCATACCCCAAGATGAGGCTATTACTATCATTGAGGATAGGCTACTGGAGACGAACCTGCCAAACGGTTTAGTGTACTTTTTACTGGATAGTCTGGAATTAATACTAAAATCGAATTATTTTAGGTTTCACACTGACATTTACTTCCAGCGACAAGGAGCGAGTATGGGTTCTCCAGCAGCCCCCTCCATAGCTAACATTTTTGTAGAATCCCTAGAGAGAACAGCGTTCTTAAACAATCCCAAATATAAGCCCAATGTGTTCGGCTATTACCGTTTTGTCGATGACATATTGGTGTTGTGGAATGGCTCTGAGGAATTGCTCATGGAAATGGTAGAGGCGGCGAACAATGTACATCCTACCATCAAGTTCTCCCTGGAGACTTCCAGAGAGGAGGTTAATTTTCTCGACGTGACTATTAAACGAGTTGAGGGACGCCTCGTCACTAGATTGTTCCGGAAGCCCACGGACCGGAACAATCTGTTACGTTTTGACAGCTACCATCATGGCCATGTAGTTAAAGCCATTCCCAGGGGTCAGTTCCTCAGAGCCAGACGAATCTGCACGAAAAAAGCGGATTACGTCAAAACCAGCCTGGAACTCATGAACAAATTTGAACAGAAAGGCTATAAACGACAAAAAATTGAGGAAGTGAGGCAACAGGTTGGTGCTATTGATAGAGCTACATTGTTAGAGAGGAACAGTAGACCCACTGAACGCAAAGGGGTTCCTTTCGTGATGGGTTTAGGAAAAAATACCGCAAGGATAAAAAACGCTGTGCGCAAATTCTGGCCAGTATTAAGCACGGACAAGGAGATTGGAACTTGTTTTCAGAATGAGCCTGTGTTCTCCTTAAGACGGGGAAAAACCATCCAAGATTATGTGAGAAAAGTGGACACAGCACCTGTGGTGAAACAAGTGACCACCGGTAGAATGGGTACCCATCCGTGTTTAAATTGCAATGTGTGTAATGCCATCATCAAAGGAGATGCTATTTGTCATCCACACACTGGCCAGAAAGTTAAAATTAAGGGCAGATATTACTGCACAACTGCGTGGGTGATATACGGCCTCAAATGTCCTTGCGGCCTTATGTACGTAGGAGAAACGACCAGAATGGTAAAAAAGCGTATACAAGAACATAAAAGAGATATAACTAGGTTTTCCAAAGGGGAAAGTGATTATGAAACATCAGTGTCAAGACACTTCAAAGAAAAAGGCCACAATGCAGCGCAATTAAAATGGTGTGTGTTGGAGGCTATGCAAAGGTCAGATGATGGAGGTGATTGGGAGAAGAAATTAAAAAGGAAAGAATCCAAATGGATTCATGACCTAGATGTAGTTCATCCAAGAGGCATGAACGAGAGGCTGCCGTTGAAATGCTTCTTATGAAAGTTAGTCTAAATGCAGCAGTGCAGTAGTGTGAAACGAGATAGCTTCAAGTATTCAGCCCACATGCAATTTATAACTATGGGGATTATTAGCCTTGGTGCAATAATGTGTAATGTGTTAATCTTGATGGGTGGTGCAATAGTGTGAAACTTGATTTTAATGCACATTTGTATTATTATGCATTTTTTATTTTTATAGGTTGTTCTTGCGAGAGGGCAGACAGTAATGGGAGTGCCCAGAATCTCGGTCAGTGATTATTATATTATGGGTAGCCCGAAGGAGTGCCTTTCAATTGAACATTGGACTATTTGCATAAGCCGCACATTTTTGCACATTTTTGTATGTATTTATATATTGTGTTTGTATATGGTATTTATAGGGTTAACACTGTGAGTCAATCAGCTGGGCGGAGCCACGAGATGGACTCGGGTGTGGTGCGCTTACCCCAGTCTTTATTTGTTTGTTGGTGGTGTGAGACATTGTTATGCACCTGATGAAGGATTTTCCGTAACATGTAGTGCTTCTGTTTCTTAATACAAGCATATTTGCAGCCAGTGGTGTGCCGCCTCATGATTTATTTTGGGTACATAGTCATGTCACTGACTGTCCTCAGAGGAGCTCACAATCCATTCCTACCACACTCCTAGTGTAATGTCCTACCATATTATTATGAATTTATATAGCACTGACGGGTTCTGCTGCACATTACAAAGTACATAGTCGTGTCACTGACTGTCCTCAGAGGAGCTCACAATCCAATCCTACCACACTCCTAGTGTAATGTCCTACCATATTATTTTGAATTTATATAGCACTGACGGGTTCTGCTGCACATTACAGAGTACATAGTCATGTCACTGACTGTCCTCAGAGGAGCTCACAATCCAATCCTACCACACTCCTAGTGTAATGTCCTACCATATTATTATGAATTTATATAGCACTGACGGGTTCTGCTGCACATTACAGAGCACATAGTCGTGTCACTGACTGTCCTAAGAGGAACTCACAATCAATCATAGTTATAGCCCAATGTCTCACCATAAAATTATTATGTATTTACATAGCACAGTAAAAAAATATTCCAGCTCTTATACTTCTTTTTTGTCACCGCCACACCTCCAGACAGTTTTTCTGCCGACAGGACACTGGGATTACCAAGCCTCCACAACTGTCCTACGAGCCCTACTCTCACTGGGTGAGTACAATTCAAACCCTACACCACAGTGTAAAGTTCTCCACTATTATGTATGTATATATTACTACAGTGATATCTACTTCATTGCATAGGTTATGCAGTTTAATAACTGACTGTCCTCCTCAGTTAGAGGAGCTTACAAACAATCCAATCCATACCCCAGGCATAGTCTTATGTCCTAACATATTATTATGTATTTATATAGCACTGACATCTTCTGCGGCACTGACATAGACATATGTTTTGTTTAATGGAGAAGGATCTTCATCCAACAGCTTGCTTGGCAGGTCTGCTTACATTACCGCTAACTTCTTGTACATTTGGCTCCACCCATAGCCACGCCCACATTTATTGAGTGGCCACGCCCCATTTTTGGCACGGCGCAGGTGTCCCCTTAGGGGGCGCATTAATGGTCTTTGTCTCCGGGCGCTGAAAACCCTAGCTACACCTATGCATACTAAACCCAGGATGTAGAGACTGAAGTATCTCGTGTGGGAGAATCAGGCAGACCCCAAAGTTTATATAGGTCTCCCGAAATGATTACTGTATCTGACAGCAGCCCTGCGTGTATGAGATGGTGTTGATTCTTCCAACAACCTCGCAGACATGACTAGAACAAGGAGTGTGGCTCCAGTACATGTGCCTTCTAACACTTCTCATGTCACTTTCTTTTTGGGAAGCTCCGAGCAGTTGGTTTAAATCAAGTGGTCTGACTAGGACACTTCATATACGGTTGTGCACTTTCATACATGAGGGTGTTTAAGAGCGAGAGAGAGAGAGAGGGAGAGAGAGAGAGAAAGAGAGAGAGAGAGAGAGAAATTAGACAGAACCCAGCATTGTAAGATACTTGTTTTATGGTAGCATCGCTTTGTGAGCAGGAGGGAAGCAGGATTTTATGAAGGAAGGGGGGGGGTGAAGTTTATTGAGGACAGCTTTGTCAGCAGGAGAGGAGTGGGAGAGGAAGAAGAGTCTCCTTACTGTTGACAGCCATAGTCAACTATTTAACCCTATCCCCTCCACAACAACTGATGTAACTAACTAAACCTTTATATATAGCCAGAGCTCTAATCATTTTTCTACCTGTACTGCTATTGTGCAGCATATGATATGGAACCCCACTTTCACTGATAAGAAAGCAGTTCTCATTAGATAAGTTATACACTATATACTCGCCGTGATGGTTTCCAGGGCAAGGTAATGAAACTGGGAGGCTTAGGAGTGGTCAGAGAAAGGCAAAATGTAAGCGCAAGAAGAAAACAGGTGGGATTGGAATCTGACAGAAAGTGGGGGCCCAGGGCTGGCAGAATGTAATCGTATTCAGGCAAAACGATGGGGAAGATAATAGACTCAGGTATAGGAAATTTCACAAACACTTGTGATCAGGCAGCTGAGTTTCCTTGTGTTAAAGAGACACTGAAGCCACTTGAAAAATTTGTTTTTATCTGTTATTTAGTTTAAGGAATATGGCCAGTGTTAAAAGGCCGCATTCACACGTCAGGTTTTATAACCCCCAAATCCTGGGGAAAAAATCCACGACTTTCAAAGGGAGGCAGAGCTTACCGCTGTAGCTCTGCCTCCATTAGCGTCAATCCTCCGCTGATCACCGCCTCTCCCCGCCCCTCTCAGTGAAGGAAGACTGAGAGGGGTGGGGAGAGACGGTGATCAGCGGGGATTGACGCGAGTAGAGGCAGAGCTACAGTGCTAAGCTCTGCCTCTACAAGGAAGCGCTCCCTGGTTTTTGTCCCGGGGACTTGGGGGTTATAAAACCCTTGTTCTGCCGCGGGAATGCAGTGTTTTAACATTGGCAATATTCCTTAAGCTGAATAACAGGTAAAAACAAGTTTTTAAAGTGGCTTCAGTCACTCCATGCAATGGCATGCATCTTCTCCCCAGCTGCAGCAGGCACTGCCATGCATCTTTGGAGGGTGCACTGTATGTGTGCTATATGATATGCTGCTACACCAGCATAATGTGAACTGAGTCTTAGGCCTCGTTCTTGTTATGTGCAACAAGCAAGAACTGCAGAGGTGCATACACAGCACTTCTGCTGTTCCCATCATATGCACTGCGCAGCAGTGCGATGCGCTATTGCACTGCTGCATGCATTTTTTGGGAAGCGCAGCGCTGACCCATTCATTGTAGTGAGTAAGGTCAGCAGCACAGTGCAGGGCATTACTCTAACCCAGTTAGCTAGTTGTCAGGCCTCTTTTCCATGGATGGATAAACTGCTCGTTTGTCAAGCAGTTCAGCTACCCGGCTGCCAGCCACAAAGGCCATTTTGTTGCAATTACATGCAGCCGAATGGCAGGGTTTGGCAACCACTTGCAACCACTGTGCTCAGATGCAACTCCATTGGGGAAGGGGCGCCTGTCCACTGTCCACTGCCTGCACCAAGCACTAGCAAATGCCTGCCAGCTGCTCATGGAAAAAGGGCCTCAGTCTGTCCCAGTATTAGCTAGCTAGAAGTGAGCAGAAGTTTCAGTTCCCATAACTGTCAGCAGATGGTGCTTGCACGCCTAAAAAACGGAAAATTGTATACTTACCTTAGGGTAATTTTCCTTTCAGTTCATGCCCATGGCAGCATACTACGGGGGTTAATCCCGCCCCCTTAAACCCTCCAAGACCTGTCATTATAAATTTTGAGCCCTCCCCTGCACCAGTGCTTTTTTTACTAGTCCCAAAATAGACTGAACGAACGGGTGGGTGCTCCGTATGCTGCCATGGACATGAAAGGAAAGGAAAATTACCGTAAGGTAAGTATACAATTTTCCATCCATGTCCATGTCAGCATATTACGGGGATCTAACTATACATCAAGAAAAGGGAGGGACACGTGTGCAAGAACACACAGGCTTTATTAGCCATAAGTTGAACATAATACTAATGCATAATACGATTCTATACAAAATAAGTATACAAAAAAGAAAAGGAAATTAGGAAGTGTTAATCTTTACTGCAGATAAAACTTGTTTCCCAAATTGTAATGTGGACAGAGATCCTGGGTCCACTTTATAGTGTGTAATAAATGTATTAATCAAAGACCAGTTCGCAGCACGACAAATTATATCCGGTGATACTTTCACTAGGGCCGCTCATGATGATGCGATGGATCTTGTTGAATACGCTGGCACCTACTCTAGCGGTGTTTTGCCCATTGATTTATACGCCATCTTTATAGTCCTCACCAACCATGTAGCTATAGTCTTGGTTGTAGCTGCTTCTCCTTTCCTGTACCCCTCAGGAATTACAAACAGTCTCCTTGTCTTGCAGAATTCCTGTGTTAATTCTATGTATCTCTTTAGAATGTCTGGTATATTCAGTGCATCAGGCACTTCCTCAGTAGTGTCTTGAAACAAAAGTAGGCTCCATTCCTGATTAAAGTGATATGCGCTTACAACTTTAGGAATAAATTGATCTATTGGTCTAAGAGATACTTTGTCCGGAAAGAATTGCGTGTGAGGAGGATCACAACTGAGAGCCTGTAGCTCTGAAAATCGTCTAGACGACGTAATTGCTGTTAGAAAAAACACCTTCAGTGTAAGGTTGGTTAATCAGAATCAGAATCATCTTTATTATCACCAAGTACACCGATTGGTGCGCCCGGAATTACTTGTGGTTCACATGGCAAATGGCAGTTCAAGAACATAGAACAACCCAGGGGGAACATAGCAAAGCAAAGCAAAAACATACAAAGCAAACATATGAAGCAACACAAGTTTGAGTCTTGGGAGGGTCAGAGTTTACGGCTGTGAGGAAGGGTTGCCCTGAGGGCTAGAGTGTCTCAGTTGTGTAGACCGGGGGGGGGGGGGGGGTATGCTGGGGATCTTGAGTTTAGTGAGTTCAACAGGAGAGCTGAGAACTGCTTGAGGGAAGAAGGTGTTTATGCACCTGGTGGTTTTGGCGGGGATGGATCTGAAACGGCGTCCCAATGGTAGGGGCTCAAAGTAGCGTCTGCCCGGGTGGGAGGGGTCGAGTAAGGGGTGCCAATGATCTTTTCTGCTGCGTTTATCACTCTATGGAGTCTGTATTTGTCCCTAGTAGTTGCTCCTGCATACCAGACAATGATGGAGCAGCAGAGGATGGATTCGATGGTCGCGGTGTAAAAGCTGGTAAGCAGTTCCCTTGGCATACCGAATTTCTTCAATTGGCGTAAGAAGAATAACCTCTGCTGTACTTTCTTCTGAGTTCTGGTGATGTTCTGCCCCCACTTGAGGTCGCTTTTTATGGTTGTGCCTAGGAACCGGACGCTTTGAACTCTGGAGACCTCGGACCCATTGATGAGCACAGGGAGAGGGGCAGGAGGGAGTTTCCGGAAGTCCACAATCAGTTCCACTATCTTTGCTGTGTTGAGAACAAGATTGTTGGCCTTGCACCAATTACAGATATTCTCAATTACATTTCAATAAGCAAGCTCGCCGTTTCTGTCAATGAGTATCGTCTGCAAATTTAATAACTTTGACGGAGTCTGTGGCCGAGGTACAGTTGTTAGTATACAGAGAGAACAGGAGTGGAGACAGCACGCACCCTTGCGGTGCACCAACGTTAGTGGTTCTCTCGACTACCAAGCTTGGCCCGTTGTGTTCTGTTGTAGAGAAAGTCCTTTACCCACCTGCAGGGTGGAGGAGGGAATCTACCCCGAGGTGCGCGAGATTGTCGATCAGAATATCCGGACAAATGGTGTTAAAAGCCGAGCTGAAGTCGAGGAAAAGGACCCTGGTGTAGGCACCTGGCCTGTTGAGATGCTCCGAGATGTATGCCAGGCTGACATTGATGGCATCGTCTACCGATCGGTTTTCCCTGTAGGCAAACTGGTGTGGTTCAAGGAGGGTGTTGGTGGAGTGCTTCAGGTGGGCCAGCACTAGCCTCTCGAATACCTTCATGATGATGGGGGTCAAGGCTACAGGTCTGAAGTTGTTGAGCTCTGTGTTCCCTGTTTTTTTGGGGACTGGTAAGATTGTGGACCTTTTGAAGCAGGGGGGACCTTCCCTTCTGATAGGGATCTATTGTAGAGAGAGGTGAGGATGGGAGCTAGTTGGTTTGCACAGGTTCTCAGGCAGTGTGGGGACACCCCATCCGGGCCTGAGGCTTTCCTGGGATTGAGTCTGCGAAGGTGTTGTAACACATCCTCCTCACACACTGCGGTCAAAGCGGGGATGCCCCTGGCCAGTGGGGGGCCCCAGGCATCCTTTGTCATCCTTTGTCGTGGGTGTCTGTAATGATCAGCTCAGCTGGCTGCACAGGCAGACAGCTGTTTGACCATTCCTTATGTCTGAGAGATGCATGTCTCTGGAAAAGAGACCTGGCTTCATCTTGCAACTTTCAGAGTTGCTTTGCTGAGGGATTTGCATACATGCAAATTGCCCAGCTGTCTCCTTTTGAGGGCTGGCAGTATAAAGCCTTCTGCTGACCAGAAGGCTTTGCTGGTCATAATGGTTTGTTAACTCACTCCTGGAGTGTCAGCCTTCCCTGTTGGATTGTTATAGTTAGCTTAGAGTATTCTGGGGACTGCACTAGGCAGCTTCTCTAGTGCAGTTAGCCTGCTTATCTGTTTTGTCTGTATTGCCTCTCTGTTGCGATTGTCCTGTCGCCAACGGTGGTCGTCAGGAAATCGTTCTGTCTGTCTGTGGGTGCTAACCAGGGCAGCGGTTGCTACTGGTAGCCCCTTCTGTTTTATCTGTCTTACTTGGATCGCACTAGCCCCTAGCGGTAGCGGCTGTGGATCTTTCTGATCTGTGATCCAGTCCCTGTACTTGGATCGCACTCGCTCTGGCGGAAAGAGCAGTGGATCCTGCTAACTCTGTTTCTATACTTGGTTCACACTCGCTCTGGCGGAAAGAGCAGTAGATCCTGCTAGGTCTGTTACTTTACCTGGATCGCACTCGCTCTGGCGGAAAGAGCAGTGGATCTTTCCTATCCTGCTTCCCGTCCGTCTGTCTGTCTTGTCTGATACGAACGCTTGCTGTAGGCTCGGTGAGGTAACCGTTAAGCAAGCGCTCGCGTTTTCTGTTTCGTGTTTGTGTGGCGGGGGTTAGTTAGGCGTGCTTGTCTCTGTTGCGCTTAACGTGCGGAGATCGCGCTGTAAACGCGTTCGCTGTTGCGAATGAGTGCGGTGTTTGTGTTTGTTATTTTCCTTATCTTCTCATTGTATGATTTGCTGTGCCTTTGCTACTCTCGTGCCCTGTCTTGCTTAAGCCTTGTGTCACCTCTGGCAATCGCCTCTCTCGCGATTGCGTTCCTACTCTGTTTCTGCTGTTGTGTGTGCACCGTCGCGGGTTGGCGACTAGATTGGTGCACATACATACATTCTGTCCCTGTGCTCATTCAGAAGCGATTGCGTTCTCACTTGGTTTCCTCTGTTGTGTGTCCACCGTCGCAGGTTGGCGGCTAGATTGGTGGACATACATACATTCCTCATCTGTGCTTATTCGGTCTTGTGTCACTGTTAGCAATCGCCATCTTTTGCGATTGCCTTCTCACCTGATCTTCATGGTTGTGTGTTCATCGTCGCAGGGTGGCGACTAGATTGGTGGACACACATACACTCTGTCGCTTTGCTCTCTCTCTTTAAGGGCTATCTTGCCCTGTGTTTCTTCCCTTCGTACAATTCCTGTCTGGCGTCTGTGGCAGGGCAGAGGATCTGTTCCTCTGCACTTCACAGCTCCATCTGCCGACAGGAATTTCCCTCTACAGGTGCGTTGCACCTTTTGCTGGGTTCTCTCAAATTATACGCTTGTGGAGGATTTCCGCAGTGTCAGCGCACGTCCTGTGCGCTGATCACGGAGAGAATTCCACAATCGTTACAGTATGACCAGCCAAACCGAAATTCCCAGTGTAGAGGGAATTTCTGATTTGTACGATTTGGTCGAATATGGGTCCTGTATCTTTAAGAGGTTTAAGATACTGGACTCTGAAACCAGAGATGAGTTCATATCAGAATGTTCCAGATTCTTGGCAAATCCTGAATTTCAGGCCACCAATATTTCCACTTGGAGTATACAGATTGCTTACAATATTTTCCAAGGGGATCTGTTTGTGTGGGCTGATGAGTATGCCAGACACAAGAATCTGAGACATAACCCTCGCAGGTTTCTGGCTCATGTTTTCTCTCGTAAGCTTGGAACTTCTATGCCATGTTATTTCTGAGTTTTTCCCTGCAGTGCAAGATGCTGATCAGATTGGTCTATGCAACACCTCCCAGTCTTTACCATATGTTAATGAGTTGGTGCTTGCAGGCCAGTCTGCTGATTCGGCTTTTCAGCCAAAAGATTTGTTGGCCATAGCAACTACAAATAAGGAGGTTATTTCTGTCAAGTCTGCAATGTGCAAAACCATTCAGTATGATAATCAGTTCAATGTTTCTGTTGCCACTTCAGGTTCTAAGCAGATGCAAGAGAACTGCCTGGATACCTTTCTTGCATTTAAACAGCAGACATGCAAAGTTGCTAAAAAGGGAAAAACTAAAAATCGCAAGCATCTGAATAAAACACTCCCTATTGATGTTGACAATGATGTTGCTCAGTCTTCGGGTTTTTTACCCCAATTCAAAGCTTTCGTGGATCCTTTAATAGGCAGAATTATTTTTTATATTAAAGGAGTAAGAAAGTCTATGCATGTTCCTGACCCCAACCCTTATGAGAGTTACTTAGATACCGGGTTGTTTGAGCCCCCATTTGCTCCTTGGGATATTGGAGCTTTGGTTGAGGAATTTGAGATTGATTGGAAGGTGTTTTGCGATTTCTATATCGCAGAAAGCGCAGAGAAGCTAAACGCTTGTATAAATTCCGTGTACACTTTGATAGATTCTGATGAGTGTGACAAATGTTTTGTGGCTCCAGTGATGTGTGTGTGGCAGACGATTTTGGATGAATTGCACACACGCCAATGAATTGATTCCAATAAAGAGACATCGTTATCGGATGATTGTTCCTGCTTTTCTGGGGTAAAACATGTGAGTCTAGACATTGTTCGATCTGAAATCAATGGGTGTACCACTGTGGTTGACTCCTGTGCGAATCCTGAAAGATTCTCTACTGACTGTGTGCAGTTTAAGTCTATGCGATCTAATGCCTGTTTCTCGCATGTTCCTGCAAATTGCAATCAACATGAATGTGCCAGTTTTCTCAAAGATATGTGGGATCCCTTGTCATCTAAAAACAGATCTTTAAGATCTTCCATCAATGATCCTGCTATGGGGAAAATTCCTAAATTATGCAGCGTTAAAAGTAAAATTAATATGTCTAATAAAGTTTCTCCTGTTGTTGTCGCTATTCCTTCTGCAAATGAGTCTTTGTCTCACCCTGTTCACACCTGTAAGGGCCCGTTGCCTGGTGACAGTTGCTCCAGTGTTTCTGTCCTGAACGCCTTACAGTCTGCTCCACAGATCGCGGAGGTTTGCGCTATGGAAGCGTCAGTTCACGGGCGTAGGGCCCGTGGTCGCAACGGTCGCCACGGCGACCAGGCCTGGCTCCTGAAGAGGCGGGGGAGGGGCCCGGGGGGGCCCATGTCCGTTTGGTGATCCGTGTGGTGCGCGCTATTGGGAAGGGGGGAACTGCAGCCGCGGGGAGGGCAGCCCGACCTCTCCCTCCCTTCCTCTCCCCGCCCCCACCCCCCCAGATGCAGAGTGAGCGGCGCACGGAAGCGCTGTAGGCAGAACTCATCTCCGTCCCTGGTTCCAATCGCCGCTGATCTCCTCCCGCTGTATAGATGCTGATACACACTGCTTCCTGTTTAGCCGGAAGCAGTGTGTAACAGCATCTATGCAGAGCGGGAGGAGATCAGCGGCGATTGGAACCAAGGACGGAGGTGAGTTCTGCCTACAGCGATTCCGTGCGCCGCTCACTCTGCATCTGAGGGGGGGGGGGGCGGGGAGAGGAAGGGAGGGCTGCCCTCCCCGCTGCTGCGGTTCCCCCCTTCATTATGGGGGGGGGGCACCTACCTACCTACCTAACTACCTACTCTATCCTGGGGGGGCAGCTACCTACCTAACCTATCCTGGGGGGGCAGCTACCTACCTAACCTATCCTGGGGGGGGGCAGCTACCTAATCTATCCTGGGGGGCAGCTACCTACCTAACCTATCCTGGGGGGGGGGGGGCAGCTACCTACCTAACCCATCCTGGGGGGGCAGCTACCTAATCTATCAAGGGGGGGCAGCTACCTACCTAACCTATCCTGGGGGGCAGCTACCTACCTACCTAATCTATCCTGGGGGGGGGGGCAGCTACCTACCCAACCTATCCTGGGGGGGCAGCTACCTACCTAACCTATCCTGGGGGGGCAGCTACCTAATCTAACCTATCCTGGGGGGCAGCTACCTACTCTAACCTATCCTGGGGGGGGAGCTACCTATTCTAACCTATCCTGGGGGGCAGCTACCTACTCTAACCTA
This sequence comes from Hyperolius riggenbachi, assembly GCF_040937935.1. Classification (NCBI taxonomy): domain Eukaryota; kingdom Metazoa; phylum Chordata; class Amphibia; order Anura; family Hyperoliidae; genus Hyperolius; species Hyperolius riggenbachi. The sequence goes on along the minus strand of NC_090651.1, from coordinate 270,858,362 downwards.
TCCTGGGGGGTAGCTACCTACTCTAACCTATCCTGGGGGCAGCTACCTAGTCTATCCTGGGGGGCAGCTACCTAACCTATCCTGGGGGGCAGCTACCTAATCTATCCTAGGGGGGGAAGTTACCTAATCTATCCTGGGGGGGCAGCTACCTAATCTATCCTGGGGGGCAGCTACCTACTCTAACCTATCCTGGGGGGCAGCTACCTAACCTATCCTGGGGGGGCAGCTACCTACTCTAACCTATCCTGGGGGGCAGCTACCTACTCTAACCTATCCTGGGGGGCAGCTACCTACTCTAACCTATCCTGGGGGGCAGCTACCTACTCTAACCTATCCTGGGGGGTAGCTACCTACTCTAACCTATCCTGGGGGCAGCTACCTAGTCTATCCTGGGGGGCAGCTACCTAATCTATCTTGGGGGGAAGCTACCTAATCTAACCTATCCTGGGGGAAAGCTACCTAATCTATCCTGGGGGGCAGCTACCTAACCTAACCTATACTGGGGGGCACTTACTTGTCTAACCTGTATTCGGGGCACCTAGCTAGCCTATACAGGTGGACACTATACTGGCTACCTATATTGGAGGCACCTACCTAACTAACCTATACTGGGGGCACCTACCTATCTAACCTATGCTGGGGGCAACTACTCTGGCTACCTATATTAGAGGCACCCACCTAGCTAACCTGTACTGGGGGCACCTACCTATCTAACTTATACCGGCGGCGCCTGCCTATCTAACCTATACTGGGGGCAAGTATACTGGCTACCTATGCTGGAGGCACCTACCTGGCTAACCTATACCGGGGGCAACTATACTGGCTTACCTATGCCTGGCTACCTATACTGGGGGGACCTATAGCTGGCTATAGGGATTCGGATATGTGTGTGCGTCGGGTGTTGCCGGGGGAGGGGGGCTGTTGTTGCCATGGGGGGGGCACATTCAGATTCCGCACCGGGGCCCAGAGGTTTGTAGCTACGCCACTGCGTCAGTTTCACAACCTAAAGCGATCTTGGATTCACAAGGTTTGCGTTCTGACTCCCCGGATTCGACATTGTTAGCCGAATCTAAGAGTGAGACAGCGCTTTGGTTTTGCGAATCTGACACTGAAGCATCTTTGTTGTGTCCAGAGAAGGTTTCTCTGAGCCTGCCCTGTACCATGAATAACAATATGATGTCCAATCGCACTGACAGTTGTGAGTCCCTTTCTTGCTCTGAAGAAAGTATTGACTCTCCACCCTGTACTCTGGATGAGTCAGTTTTGCCTTGTATAAAATCTGCCTGCAGTGAAACGAAACTCAGAAAGTCAGAGTTAGTTTCACTAGATATTCCTGTGCTTCCATGTCCTGATGATGAAATTCAGTCTCAGCTTATGGTGGAACCATTCCTGAGACATCTGCCCTGCCTGCAGGAGGTATTTAATGTTCAGCCCTGTAACATGGATACTTCAGAATCCTTCGTAGAAAACTTGGAAAATTACACTTCTGTGGCCTTGTTTGATGTTTTGAAGGTTTCCAAGTCTCTCCTGGGGGGGGGGGGGGGGGGGGGAAATGCAGAACTTCTAGGAGATGCCTCCTGCCCCCCAGATCCGTCTGAGGTTTTGCCCACTTCAGTGGGCATTGCTGTTGTGCTGACTACCTTTGCAGCTCTGGTGGAGCTGCACTCATGTGTAGTCAATGATGATATTACAGTCACAGAAATTTCTTAATTTAAGTCCAAGTCTTCTGTTGAAAGACCACTACCTGTAGCCTCTACTCGTGATGATTCTTTGCCCGATCCTGGTTTTGGTCTTGTCATGTCGGACTCTGAGGTTGGCAGTTCCCCGACATGTCCTGAGGTTTGTCCTGTGCTGGTGTACCCCAATGTGCTCCGTGACCCAGAAAGCCCAAGTGTGCCTCGGTTACCAGCATGCTCAGATGCTTCCTCGGTGGAGACATGCTCTGATATTGCCTGCCTGTTTGCATGCCCAGAAGTGGTCCCTGACAGTCGTGATCTTGATGGGTGTCCTGGTAATTCTGAATCCAGAATAATCATAGGTTCCATAGGGGTTCTTGGCAGTTCTCCATGTGAGCCTGGTGAGCCTTCTGGCCTCTTGGGATCTCTGCAGAGCTTCAAAGGGTTTTGGGAGATTCCGGGAGAGATTTTGCTTGGTACCCTGGATAGGATCAACAGTGGCTTTTGTTTTGAAAGAGACACTTCGGCAGGTATTGTGGCAGGTTTGGTGTTTTCGGACGCTCCCTGGAAGGTGGTGGGTATTGTCTGGAGGGTGTCAATGGTTTCTTCTCTGGCATTCACAGTCCTGATGGGTGTTACACTGAGACTTGTAGTACTGATGGGCATGTTTCAGTGGCTTCTGCTTCCGATGAGGTCGGTTTCGGGTGGACTGACTCTGGAATTGGGCCTTGTCGGGCTGTCCCGACCTTCATGAGTCTTCAGTTAGAGCTTTGTGGAAATACCAGTTTTGAGGGACGCCTGGAATCCTTCCCTAGAGGGGGGGGGGGGGGGGGGGAGGGTACTGTAATGATCCGCTCAGCTGGCTGCACAGGCAGACAGCTGTTTGACTATTCCTTATGTCTGAGAGTTCTGTTGCGAATGAGTGCGGTGTTCGCGTTTAGTTAGCGCTTGTTATTTTCCTTATCTTCTCATTGTATGATTTGCTGTGCCTTTGCTACTCTCAGGCCCTGTCTTGCTTAAAGGGAACCTTAACTGGCGAGGAAAAAAAATTCACTTACCTGGGGGCTTTCCCAAGCCTCCTGCAGCCGTCCGGTGCCCGCGCCGGTCCTTCGGTGCCCTCCGGTCTCCCTCCGCCGCGGGCACCGGACGGCTGCAGGAGGCTTGGGAAAGCCCCCAGGTAAGTGAATTTATTTTTCCACGCCAGTTAAGGTTCCCTTTAAGCCTTGTGTCACCTCTGGCAATCGCCTCTCTCGCGATTGCGTTCCTACTCTGTTTCTGCTGTTGTGTGTGCACCATCGCGGGTTGGCGACTAGATTGGTGCACATACATACATTCTGTCCCTGTGCTCATTCTCATTCGCAATCGCTTCTCTTGCGATTGCGTTCTCACTTGGTATTCTCTGTTGTGTGTCCACCGTCGCAGGTTGGCGGCTAGATTGGTGGACATACATACATACATTCCTCATCTGTGCTTATTTGGTCTTGTGTCGCTGTTAGCAATCGCCATCTCTTGCGATTGCCTTCTCACCTGATCTTCATGGCAGCTCCATCTGCCGACAGGAATTTCCCTCTACAGGTGCGATGCACCTTTTGCTGGGTTCTCTCAAATTATACGCTTGTGGAGGATTTCCGCAGTGTCAGCGCACGTCCTGTGCGCTGACCACGGAGAGAATTCCACAATCGTTACAGTGTCATGGAATCCAGAGCTGACCCGGGCTGCTTGGGTTGGAGTTCAAATCTGCAGTAGAACTCATTGAGTTCCTCCGCCAGTTGCAGGCTGGGGACTGCGTGTTGCTGGGGGGGTTTAAAGTTCGTGTCTGCCCTGAGACCCTTTCAGACCTCCCGCGAGTTGCTGAACTGGAGGCTGAGGCCTACCTTGTTAGAGTAGGTCCTCTTTGCGGCTTTCAGTTCTCTATTCAGGGTATTTCTGGCTTCCCTGAACTCTTCTGGGGTGCCCGACTTGTGCGCCTCTTCCTTGATTTTCCGGAGACGTCGTAGGTTGCTGTTGAACCAAGGCTTGTCATTTGGGTAGACTTTGAATGTTTTGGTTGGGATTCATGCTTCCTCGCAGAAGCGAATGTAGGAGAGGACATTTTCCCCCAAGGTAGGTGCCTTCAGGGCCGACCAGTCGGTGCATTCCAAGCATGCCTGTAGCCTCAGTTTTGCATCCACAGACCACTTTTTAACAGTTCTAGTGGCGGGCTTTGTCGCCTCAAGCTGCCTTTTGTAAGTAGGGATCAGGTGGATCAGGCAGTGATCTGAGTTCCCTAGGGGATCGCCTCGAGTGGCCTTGTAAGCATTTCTGAGGGGCGTGTAGCATTTGTCCAGGGTGTTGTGGTTCCTGGTGGAGCAGGTGATGTGCTGCTGGAAGTGAGGCAGCTCTTGTCGCAGGTTTGCGCTATTGAAGTCCCCTAAGATGATGATGAGGGCCTCAGGGAAAGCAGTTTCCCACCACGAGATATAGTCGCTCAGAGTTCTCAGGGCATTCCTGGTGTTGGAATCAGGGGGAATGTAGACCCTGGGTCTGCTGTTGATGGCTAGGAGTTCGACATCTGGGGAACAGAACTTGCTGAGGGGTGTTATATTGGTGCACCAGTCAGAGTTTACGTAGAAGCATATGCCTTCACCTCTCATTTTCCCAGAGAGTTCTTGGTTACGATCTGCATGGAAGAGGAAGTAGCCTGGCACCTGTAAGGCATTGTCAGGGATGTTTCCATTGAGCCAGGTCTCCGTGAAGCAGAGCACTGGGGTGTTCTTGCTTAGCGAGAGTTTGCGGCCAAGCAGTAGGAGCAGTTCATCCACCTTGTTTGGGAGGGAGCAAACGTTCACTAGGAGTATGGCCGGTATGGGAGTGTGTAGTCCCCTTCTCTTCAGCCTCACCCGAGCCCCTGCCCTTCTCCCCCTGTAGCAGCGTTTGTTTGGAGGGCCTCTGGCACTACCAGTCAGGAGCGCAATGTGGGCGCTGACTGTCTCCCACAGGGAAGTTTCAAGGGGCCGGTCACAACAAGCAAGGGGCTCCGATTGCAGGATTTCCGTTCGGGATAGGATGCGGATGGGTTTTGTGACCCGAGAGAGTGGTTTCCCTACGCTCATGCTTGGGAGGGCGGCAGCTGGTGCAGTATGGCCTGGGGAAGCAGAGTGAGTATTTGCAGGAGCTGACAAGGCACAGGGGGAGCAGCAGGCTGGGTAGTCTAGTAGCGGGGAGAGTGCATTGGGCATGGCGCAAGTGGAAGCAGGCACAGGTGTGGGTCCAGAGAGCAATGCATCACAAGAAAGAGCAGTGCAGTAATACGTTTAACATAGTCTCACCATTTCCTCTTGTCCTGTCCTGGTGTGGGGAGGCCAGCAGCAGACATCAGCACCGCTGAGGGAGTAGGGCCAGTGCGAGGCACAGCTCCAGGAGTGGGGACCCTTGTTGTTGCAGGCAGTGGCTTTCAAGCAGACCTAGGGCCAGTGCTAGGCAGAGCAGCAGGAGTGGTGACCCCAGCTGTGGCAGCATGCAGCAGTTTTTGAGCGTGCCTCCTCCTAACATCCCGGTAGAGGAGCCCTCATTGTGGGTGGTCCGTGGTGTGCGGGTGCAGATGCGCTTCCCCTCTCCGCGAAGTATGACGGCTTCCTCTCCATGTGGGTGGTCGGGTAGTGCGCAGCGGCAGATGTGCAGATGTGCTTCCCCTCTCTGCGATGTACCATGGCGGAATTCTTGCCGGGAGAAGAGAGGAGACCAGGCAACCACGTGGCAGCCACGTGGTGGATCAGCTGGGTGTCAGCGGTGATGGATCCGGCGTGGCTGCGTGGACTTGGGGCTTCGGCGGGCAGTGATCCGGAACTTCCTTGCTGGAGGACCCATCCCTGATGAGGAGGCCAGTTGTGCGTACCTGGAGCCGGTGCGCTGTGGTCCGCGGCTAGTGGAGGGAGGGACGTGCAGGCCTGGAGACGGTGCCGCTGCTCTGGAGAGTGTGGAGCCCAAGAAGCGGTAGCCTGCTGAATGATGAGAGGAGCCGTTGGCTGTCGCTGCGGTCTGGGTGCCAGAGAGTGTAAGGTCAGTGGTGTTAAGTCCTGGGCTATGATTCGAGTGGCTCCGGGTGCCGCCGCTGTGGTGGAGGGTTCCTTCCGTCTCCTGCCCCCAGCTCTACTAGTCCAGCTATACTATCTAAACAAACTAGACTAAACTAAACTCGGCTACACTAAAACTAACACTAAGCTAAAGATTAAGCAGTATGTACTAACCTAGGCTAAAAAACTGAAAGAAAACTAAAGAAAACTAAGAAAAAGCTTAGAATAGCCTGGGAGCCATGTGACCGAGGCACCTCTTACGGCGCCATCTTGGCTCTAATGGTATAAACAGCTGTCTGGATAGAGCTCTCAGGAGTAGAGGTAGATCCCACTGGGGATACCAGTTTCTTATCTTCGTTACTGCTTGAATAAACTGGACTACAAGCAATTCTGTTGCCCATTTCTTGTGCAGAAATTGCAGATATCTGGGTCTTTATGATACTCAGATGTAAACCTAGGTCTAACTCCTTCTGCAGAAATTCCAGAACTGTGGTAAGCTGAAGTGTCTCCATCTGGACTCCCTTCTGAACAATAAAGTCCAGAAACCTATTCCAAGTCCTATGATAAGAGAAATTGGTTGTACCTTTCCTGGTCCTGATGATGCGCCACAGATTCTGAAGGCGCGAAACGGCTGTAGACCGTTCCCACAAACTTGTACCTCTCTCCATTTGTTTTGCTACAATGTTAGGTGTAATGCCTTTTAATGGACTTCAATAAATGTGACGTTTTAATTGGAGGTGCACCACCGCTTTCCTCTTTACTACAGTGTAAGAACTGTGGTAACCTGAAGTGTCTCCATCTGGACTCCCTTCTGAACAATAAAGTCTAGGAACCTATTCCAAGTCCTATGATAAGATAAATTGGTTGTACCTTTCCTTGCTTTTAACCACCTTAGCGGTATGGACGAGCTCAGCTCGTCCATTACCGCCAGAGGGTGCCGCTCAGGCCCTGCTGGGCCGATTTTGATAAAATAAAAAGCAGCACACGCAGTCGGCACTTTGCCAGCCGCGTGTGCTACCTGATCGCCGCTGCTCTGCGGCGATCCGCCGCGAGCAGCGGCAAAAGAGGGTCCCTCCAGCCGCCCGAGCCCTGCGCAGCCGGAACAAATAGTTCCAGCCAGCGCTAAGGGCTGGATCGGAGGCGGATGACGTCAGGACGTCGGCTGACGTCCATGACGTCACTCCGCTCGTCGCCATGGCGACGAGGAAAGCCCTTCCTTGTTACTTCTGATTGCCGGAGGCGATCAGAAGAATGTATCCGGAGCGCCCTCTAGTGGGCGTTTTAATGCAGCCAACTTTCAGTTGGCTGCATGAAATCATTTTTTTTTAATTTAAAAAAAACCCTCCCGCAGCCGTCCTGGCGATCTCAATAGAACGCCAGGGTGGTTAACAGTGTTTCTATAACATCTGGGATACAGCCTAAGATTCTCAATCTGCTCCTCTCAGTCTCCACACCGTTAAATTGAGGAGTTCTGGATGTGGATGGAGAATACCGTTCTGAGAGAGTAGATCCGGCACACAAGGTAGAGTTATTGGAGGTGTTGATGATAGCTTCTGCAGCAGTCTGCGTGGCCAGTATGGTAGCACTGTCAGCAGTATTACTTTCTCCTGCTGGATTTTCTTTAGAATCCTACGGGTCATTGGAACAGGCGGGAATATATACACTAGGTTGAAATTCCATGGTATCGACAAGGCATCCCAGCCTGCCGCTTGGTGATACTTGAACCTCGAAAAAATAGGCTGCACTTGGTGTTCTTCGGGGTCCCCATGAGGTCTACCTGAGGTTCTCCCCATTTCTGGCAGATCATTTGAAATACCTCCGTCTTCAGACTCCATTTGTTGTGATCCAACCTACTGGCGACTTAATGAGTCTGCTATTACATTCCTCACCCCTGGTAAATGGATAGCATGCAGGTATTCCAGATTTTCTTGTGCCCAGCTCATTATCGGTTCCACTTCTCTCAGTAGAGTACAACTTCAAGTACCCCCCTGATTTCAAGAGTATTCCCCTGAATCTGATCTGAGGAGCAAAGTGGCTCAATGCCCTGAGTGCGGCCCTCATCTCTAGGATATTCGGTGGAGTATCCCATGGATCTGTGGGCCACCTGCCCTGCACATAGCTGTGATTGCGATGTGCTCCCCAACCCCATTGACTTGCATCTGTTGTTATAACAATCGGCTTTGATGGAACCAATTTCTGATGGTTCAGGAGATTGGCCTTGTTTGACCACCAACCTAGTTCCTGTCTCATTGTGGGAAGTATCTGAATCTGCTGTTGATATTCTACACCGTCCCATTGGTCGAGGAACCCATTTTGAAAACTGTGCATGTTCCACCTCGCCCATTTGATCATCGGAATGGTAGCTGTAAACGTTCCCAGCATTGCGAGGCATTCTCTGGCCGAGACAGAGGTGGTCATCTGTAATATCAAGACATTTTGAATAATTGATTGCATCTTGTTTTCTGGTAATCTTACTTCATTCATTCTTGTATTTAATTCTGCACCCAGGAACAGAATTTTGTGTGTTGGTTGGAACTTGCTCTTCTGCCAATTAATGAGCCAGCCGAATCTCTATAGTGTCTCTATCAGGACCTTTCTATGTTGAATCAACATTGTGTCAGAGGCTGCTACTAGTAGGATGTCATCTAAGTTATGGTGTAAATACAGACCCCGGCATCTGAGTAGCACAATAATCGTGATCAATATTTTTGAGAAAGTTCTTGGCACAGTGCAGATGCCAAAGGCAAAGACCTGGACCTGATAATGCACATCCCCCACAGAGAACCTGAGGTACTTCTGAAATGACCTTTTGATTGGGACATGTAGATACGCATCTGCGAGATACACCGCTAGAATCCAATCGTTTAACTGAATAGTTGGGATAATTGTCTGTAATGATTCCATCTTGAATTTCTCTTGTTGAATATGCTCGTTTAAAAACCGTAGGTCTAATACTGGTCTGAGTTGTCCCGATTTTTTTGTCACAAAGAATAAGGGGGAGTAGAGGCCTAAGAATCTTTCTGTTGGTTCCACCTCTGCTATCGCTTTTTGAAGGTACACAGGCTAACTGCCCTTTCACACTTAGGCGATTAGCGGGCAATTCCTGCTAATCGCTAAAGCGCTAGTGCTTAATTACTCTATGGCAGTGTTCTCACTGCCGCGATTGGCGCCAATCGCGGGTGTTCTGCGATTAATGCCAATCACAAACGCGTAGCATGCAGCATTTTTTTTGCGATTCGGGAGCGATCGCGGTACAGTGCTATTAAAGCGCTGATCGCGGAAGTGTGAACGGGGGTTTTACCGCACTAATCGAGGTAAAATGACTTTGCAAAACGGTAGCGCTAAGCGCTGCCGTTTTGTGATTTTAAGTGAAAAAGGGCCCTAAAGGAGACCAACAAATAATAATATAAATGTGTGTCATACAAAGAAGAGCAACATAGCTCAACAGGACCTCTATACACACCTGTAGGATGCTTACAGAAGTGTGCCTCATAACCTCACAATGACTCTTTATGCCTGCGACAGATGCACCTACACACAATAATAAAGCAGTGTCAGAAGCGCATAAAAAGTAAAAAAAAAAAAACAGTGATGTAACCCGCCGGGTTACACCTCGCACCTGATCCGCAGATCTGTCCGGGGCAAGTCCGTGATCTGACTCCTGGGAGCCTAGCAGGCTGAACTGTCTGTTCGCCGCCGCCGCGCTCCGTGCATCTTTCATTCTCCGGGAGATGCCGAGAGCTTAAAAACGCTCTACCTCGCTGCGCGGTAATTTCTTGCGTTCCAGGCTGAGGCGCACAGCGCGTCCAATGCTGCCCACTCAATACAGCGCTGCTTTACAGCGCATAACAGCATGCAATCAATTCCCCAGAAAGACCAGCAGAAAGCGGGGAACTCTCCACTTACACCTATTTAAGGTGAAACAGCGGGAGCTTCATAAAGAGAGGGAGGTGTATGGCTGGCTACCAAGAAAGTAGCAGGTAGGGCAAACAAAAAAACGAGGAGTTAAAAAATAAAACAGAAAGAAAAATAGGATAAAAGGCAAAAGTGACAGTCCTGGAGGAGGACGAGGAAAAAAAAGTACTGATGCAGGGGAGGGTTTAAAATTTACAATGACAGGTCCTGGAGGGGTTAGGGGCAGGATTAACCCCGTAGTATGCTGACATGGACATGGGTGGAAACACAAGTCCTCCCAGGTAATGGCTGCAGTTAGTGGATAATTAAAATTGTTTATCTCATCCTTTTATTTTTACTTCAGGTTCACATCTGCAATTTCAATCTCTCCACCTAGTGGTTTATATTAAGAATGCACTTCAGTTTTCACACACTTTGGGTGTGATTCTTGAAAGCGTGATAACTGCTATCACAGCAGTTATCACGCTATCTGCCGGCACAAGGTTACTCCGCGTGATAAGCAGAGGTTTGCGTGCGATCACGTGCGCGTTTCACGAGAAGTGCACGTGTGATCGCGTGCAAACCTCCGCTAATCACGCGGAGTAACCTTGCGCCGGCAGATCGCGTGATAACTGTTATCACGCTTTTGAGAATCAAGCCCTTTGATTGACTAGCACTCCGATGTTACCAGTAGTAATAATTTTTCTTGCTTGTAGATGTAAAGTTATGAAGGGCTTCTGTGATTATGCATTCAAGGAAAACTACTGGAAAAAATACCCATTATATTTGAATACTAGGCTTTTTTACAATCATTGACAGGAAAAAAATATATGCTTGTGTTTTGTAAGAGGCCTGACTCTGGACCTGATATACTACACAACAGTAAAACTGCAGGTAGTGCATGGCAGATTTACACTTAGGGCCCTTTTCCATTGAATAGTGATGCGAATGCGGCTGCATCGCATCACTTCTGCTGCCGTTCGCATCACTTTTGCATCGAGAGATGCGGGAGTGTATGGAGAGTACGGCGGGCGGATGCGGCTGTCTGTGTGAGAATCTGTAGCACACGGCAGATTCTCAGATCACTCCGCACCACACGCAATGCACGCAATGGGAACTGTTCCATTGCCGTGCATTGTTTTAGGACACGGGCCCTTACCAACCCTGGGAGAGCACCGCCCGTTAACCCATTAGCACCACGTGCATGTTGCTATGGTAACGTACATGTGTTGCCATTGCAACACGTGCGTTAACACTGTAACGTGTGTGGGGTTAATGGGTGGAGCTCACCTGGTGCTAGTAACAGTGAGGCCCCATTCACACTAGAGCGTTTTGCCGCGATTTTGGCAAAACGCTCAAACGCTAGCGCTCTTTAAAAGCGCTAGCGTAATGAAACCCTATGGGCCCGTTCTTACTTGGCCGATTTGTGCTAATCGCCGCAAATTGCCCAAAAATGGGCAAAAACACGAAACGCAAACACCTTGCCTGCACCATTTTCAGGCGATTTCCCGGCGATTGCGTTTCAGTGCTATAGAAGCGCTAAACGCGATTGCGGCAAAATTGCCGCAGTGTTCAGTGATTTTTCTGTGTGAAATCCAATCACTCCTGCAAAACGCCGGAAAAAATCTCCAGCGTTTTGCGTTTCTAAGTGTGAATGGGGCCTTGGATTGCCATTCGCTGCCTAAATTATAATCCCTACCAGACTAATAAACCCCTGGTGTCACCTATACTTGGCCTTAAAATTCATGGACACTTGTAATGGCTGCCGCCCCTAGTGATCGGATGCGATTGCTAGGGCGACAGCTTGGGGACTTAACGTTAAATAGATGCATTGAAATGTTTTTGCCTAGCAATGCATCTATACAATACTGGGATCTCAAACTGTGCGCCCTAGTGATCGCATACAATCGCTACAGACTCCCAGGTCAGCGATAATGGTACGCTACATGGCCAACTAGTGATGAAATATAGCATGCATGGTATGGATTCAACTGTGACGAGCCAAGTGATGACATATTTTAAAACTGTGGCACTTGGCATGTAAAAATGAGGAAGGAGGAAATATGAAAAAATTCATAATTTTTGCATTTATGCCTAATTATCTTCTATAAAGTGTCTGTAAAATTATAGAATACATGGGAAACAATATTATCCAAAGAAAGTCTAGTTTGTCCTGAAAAAAACAATGTATGCATCACTTTGATTGGAATAGGTATTAAAAAGTTATTGCTGAATCAATAGTGACACAGCTGATATGCCAAAATTGTCAGGAACTGTTAGGGGTAAAAACCCTGGAAGCTGAAGTGGTTAATAAAATTCAGATTATTCCCTGAACTGACTCAAGGCAGCTTGCCAGAGGCAGCAAAGCAGGCCCAACACACAACGAAGCCACCTCCAAGTTTCACAGTAGGCATGGTGTATTTTTCTTTAAGGCCTAGTGCACACCAAAACCGCTAGCAGATCCTCAAAACGCTAGAGGTTTTTGGAGCAGATTTCAGAGCGAGTCTAGCCATGTTTAGAGACGTTTTCTAAACATGCCTAGCGTTTTTGGGAGTGTTTTTGTGTAGCAGATTACAAACATTGTTACAGTAAAAGCTGTTACTGAACAGCTTCTGTAACAAAAACGCCTGGAAAACCGCTCTGATCTATCGTTTTCCAGAGCAGTTTGAGCTTTTCCTATACTTTACATTGAGGCAGAAACGCTTCTGCAAACCGCAAAAGTGCTGCAGGACCCCGTTTGTGGTTTGCTAAAAACCCCACACTGGTGTGCACCATCTCATTGAAATAAATTAGCCAAGCGTTTTCACAGGCGGAAGCGGTTTGGAAAACGCTACAAAAACTGCTTGGTGTGCACCAGGCCTCAAAGTTTTTCTTTCAACAGTGGAGTCCTCCGGGTCTTCTTCCATCAAGCCCAATGTGATCAGATGCTGATAGACCTTGACCCTAGACTATGTCTTTGGAAGTGGTCCTTGGCTTTTTGTCTTAATTCTCATAAACCTTCCACTTATTCTGGGGTTTATTTTGCTCTTGCCACTGGGAAGTTGGCACCTCAAAGGGGAACTGTAGAGGACAACTGAAGCCAGAGGGATATGGAGGCTGCCATATTTATTTCCTTTTAAACAGATGTTTCTGACATTATTGTCAGACCTGACATGATTAGCTGCATTCTTGTTTCTGGTAGTATGCAGACACTACTTAAAGTGGATCCAAGATGAACTTTTACTCATTACATAATTATGTTCCTTTCCTATTGTTTATAGGGCATTCCTCAAGCCAAATACTTTTTTTGTTTTAATACTCTAATTCCCTATAAACTAAATAAACCACGCCCACAGGTTTCAGAGAGCCTTGGCAGTAGCAAGGGCTCATGGGAGCTCAGTCTGGGCAGGAGGAGGGGGAGGTATTACTAGCCAGAGATTTCAGAGGCAGAGGGGAAGAGTGGGGGATTAGTTTTTTTTCACAGGCTTAGTGATCAAGATACAGACAAGCCTGCCTCTGTGTAATGTTTACAAACAACATGGCTGCTGTCGTATCACAGGAAGAAATAATAATTTTCTATTAAAGCTGTTTGCAGCTATATTTGCTGTGTAAACTATCTTAACTTTAGATAAGATATATAGACAAGTTACTTGTTATAGTTAGTTTTTCATCTCGGATCCGCTTTAAGACAAATAGATCAGCAGGGCTGCCAGGCAACTGGTGTTGTTTAAAAGGAAATAAATATGGCAGCCTCCACAGAACTCTCACTTCAGTTGTCCTTTAACCTTGGACTGAAGTTCATCCCAATCGGTAGCCAATATCCCATTTCCCCGATAAATCTTTACCTCATCTTTTCTCATATAGATGATCAGAGGGGTCTGTGTGGCTCATATTGTGGTGAAACCTCTCCCATGTTGTGATGTCAGAGAGCCAGTTTCCTGTCTGTGAGCCTTGTTGCATTGTTGGTAATACATTTTTTTTCCAACTGCTATGGAAAGAGTATCTCCCTATCACATTGTTTGTAAGGCCTTTTTCACAGTGGGACGTTAAAGTTGCACATTATAAAAAATGATAACGCAAATTAACGCACAGCAATACAAAGTCTGTGCGACATCCACAGTGCACACGTTGCGTTGTGTGTAACATGTAGCAATATTTAGGTAGTGCTGCATGCTGTGCGTTTAGCAATACATTTGCTGCAGTTTGTGTATTGCACATGCTCAGTAAGGTTATTTTAAAAAAATGTAACGCATGCACCATTTTCGTTCCATCAGTATGTGAGGAAAACGGTGCACCAAGAAACACATAATGCAGTGGAAATGGAGGCTGCCATATTTATTTCCTTGTAAATAATACCAGGTAGTCCTGCTGCTCCTCTGCCTTTAATATGTTTAGCCATAGACCCTGAACATTATTGTCAGATGTAACAAGATAAACTGCATGCTTGTTTCTGGTGTACTTCAGACACTACTGCAGCCAAGTAGACCGACAGGGCTGCCAGGCAACTTGTACTATTTAATTAAAATAAAATAAATGTCAGCCTCCATATCCCTCTCATTACAGTTGTCCTTTTAAAATACTGAATGACTACTTGCTTGATTTGAGACATGTGGACAAAGTAAACTGCTCATCAAAATCACTCCAAATGATTTATAAACCTTGCTAGGGGTAACCACAGACTTATGTCCAGGACATTTTAGAAAATTGATGTAGGCTAAGCAAATTTTATTTCAACAGCGTTACATACATGCATATCGTCTTGGCCAAGGGCATAGTTTTCCTCCTTACCGGTCCAGCACCATGCCATTGTCCCTCTGCCCCCTCCTTGGCAACAGCCGTACAGAACTTGTCCCTGAATAAGATGCTTACTGTTTAGGTGCACAGTGTGCATTGGGCTGTGCCCAGGTTAGCAGGCAGGTGGAATTCAACGTATAGTGTGAAAATACCATTACAGTAGGTGTGTGAGCATAATCAACAAAATGTTATAACGTCTGGGTACACTTTTACATGGTTTTCAGCAACTTGTATCAGGGCTGGTGCTCACTAGGGCGGTTCTGGAGCATTTTTTAAACCACTTGCAGGGGGAAAACCACTTGTTTAATGAAAGTTAATGGGCTGGTGCACACCAGAGCGGGTCGTTTTTTTCCACAAACGCAAACTCGGGGGCTGCAGCATTTTTTTTAGATTTCTGAGGCGTTTCTGCCTCAATGTTAAAGCATAGGAAAGTGGAAAACCGCTCTAAAAAAAAGCTAGATCAGAATGATTTTCCAGGCGTTGTTACAGAAGCTGTTCAGTAACAACTTTACTGTAACAATATTTGAAATGTGCTACACAAACGCTCCAAAAACCGCTAGGCGCCTAGAATCGCTCTGAAATCTGCTTCAAAAACCTCTAGCGGTTTGCAGGTTTTTTGTGTGCACTGGGCCTTTGTGTGTGATTAGGAGAGACATCAGACAGTACTGTCTGATGGGTCCATCTATGCACTGACAGTGTTCTTTCCCATTCAGTCTAGTTGAATGGTGTTTGCGCTGCTATATTTGTTAGTCATAAGAGGTTTTTAGAAATGGTGATTTCATTTTTCACACGGCCCACTAAATAATATGCTTTTCTGATGGACTGTGTTTTGCATGGAGTTTTAGTAAAAAAAAAAAAAACCCAAGAAACGGCACACCAGAGCAGCGAAAATACCAGGTATAGTATTTATTTTGTAAAATCTATCGGGGGATATGTTTATTTTGTGCCAAAGCGTTCAGCTCTGGTTTCCTTTAACCTCTTGACGACCGCGTCACGCCGGTAGGTGTGGCCGCGGCGGCAGCCCCAGGACCGCGTAAAGTCCTGGGGCTCTGTTTTGCAGAAGATCGCGCGCAGGCTGCGCGCGCATCTCCTGCTTGGGGGGTGGAGCTCCACCCCGCCTTCAGTCTCCGAGCGGCTATTGCCGCTCGGGAGATTGTTAGACGGCGTGATCGCCGTTTATTTACTCTGTGCAGCGCTGCGATCAGCAGCAGCGCTGCACTGGGGACAGCCGTGTGACACGGCTGTCCCCCTGGGGGACAAGAGAGCAATCGGCTCTCATAGGCAGAAGCCTATGACAGCCGATCGCCGTAATTGGCCGGCTGTGGGGAGGGAGGGAGCGAGGGAGGGAAGGGATTTAAAGGAAGAGGGTTTTTTTTAAAAAAAAAAAAGCGGCAACACAAATATTTATTAAAAAAAAAATAAACATGGGGGGAGCGATCAGACCCCACCAACAGAGAGCTCTGTTGGTGGGGAGAAAGGGGGGGGGGGGAAATCACTCGTGTGCCATGTTGTGCGGCCCTGCAGCTTGGCCTTAAAGCTGCAGTGGCCTTTTAAACTAAAAATTGCCTGGTCACTAGGGGGGTTTAGCCCTGCAGTCCTCAAGAGGTTAAGCAGCATGATCAATGTAAGTGTACGTCTGTTGTAAATAAAGCTGGTTTCAAGTGTAAAAACGTGTATAACATTTTTCTCCCATTGGACTCAAATCACTTTGAGAGCTGCAGTCACTATGGGCACGCACAATAGGCCACCCTATATCATTTAAAAGTCTTACCCAAGGAGTCCTTACTAAACAGGTACAGATCCAGACAGGATTGCAACTCTGGTTTCCTTTTTCAAAGGTGGTGACCTTAAAGAAAACCTGAACTAAAAATGAAAAGTCAAAAACATATACAAGTCAATGGCTCCTATGTAGTCTACGCCTCAATCTCTTTCTCCTCTAGTGTCCTGTTCCTCATGTGTTCATTTTAAATACATTTTCTCAGTTCAGGTTCCCTTTAACTAGTACACTATCCAACCACTACTCCTTGCAGTGCAGGCGGGGTGGTTTTAGTCTGCGAGTGGACGATGTAATCTTCTAGAGGTGTACTCTGAGGGAATATGTGTTAGGCTGGAGACACAACGGAGAGCATTTTTTGGGTCATTTAATTTTTAATAACCTGCTCCCTTTCACTAAAACCACGATTTTTCAAAATATGGCAATTGCGGCACATTTGCTACGATTTTAATACAAGTCAAAACGAAAACGACCTGAAAACCGCTCTCTGTAGGCAGCTGTCTCTCTAAGCCGTTGTCCTCCAAGTCTATAGCCTTCGAATAAGTTTTTTAAAAAAATGATACTCTATAACATGTCCATCATGGATGATTTTACTGACCTGAGCAGGACTGCAGTTAAAGAGGCAGCCTTGGCAAAACACTGCAAATTCCTAGATACAATATATGCAAGTAATATCAGGTGTTTTTTTTTTTACTTAAGTTTACACTAATGTTTTATTCAGACACAGTGGCAGTTGACCTGAACTTCCCTTTTGATTGTTTAACTGCCCAACCCCTAACAAATTATAACCCCACCTGGGAGGGCTCCCATTTTGGTTCTTTAGCATCTTCTTTCCTCATCCATGGTTTCCTGGAGCGGTTGTGTCTAATAAACCACAACAGTGGCATTCTAGTATCCAGATTTGTTATAATAAGTCTGCGGGGAACAAGCACTGCACAGACATGTAATGGAGAGAAGATAAAGAACAAGATTTTGTAGGAACGCGATGCGTTAGTTTGTTGCTTACGGTAGTGATCTAGACGCAGTGTTCCCCAACCCTGTCAAGGCCCACCAACATTGCATGTTTTGTGGAAATCCACAGAGGAAGTTAATCAGCTCTGCTGAGACACTAATTACCGCACCTGTGCATGTTTGTGGTTTCCTGCAAAACATGTACTGTTGGTGGGCCTTGAAGACAGGGTTGGGGAACTCCGATTTCTAGACCATATTGGCCGATTATCATCCAACGAGGCTTTAGTGTACTTTTAAGCAGTGCAAGACCTATCAGAGAATAAGTTGTGTGTAGAATTCACTTCAGGCTGTATTCACAGTGGTCAGTTGTATAACCTAGGGCTTCCTGCCCTCAAGGCCCACCAACAGTGCACATTTTGTGGAAATCCACAGAGGTAGTTAATCAGCTCTGCTGAGACTCTAATTACCCAAGCTGTGAATGCTTGTGGTTTCCTGCAACACATGTACTATGGTGGTACTTGAGGACAGGGTTGGGGAGCCCTGGTGTAACACACGTTACAAAGAGTGTGAACTAATGGAGACGAGACATAGACTTTAATGCAAAGCATGCATGCAGTGAGCAAGAATAATGCAATCGGTTACACCGCAGTACTGTGAACAGCCCCATAGAATTGTATTGAACGGACATGCAGAATTTTTCTGCAACGCAACTGAGCACTGAACTAGGCCTTAAATTCCCACCCCAAATGCCTCATAAGGTACATTACAGGACAACTGAAGCGAGAGGTATATGGAGGCTGCCATATGTACTTCCTTTTAAACAATACCAGTTCCCAGGCAAACCTGCTGATCCAGTTGACTGCAGTCGTGTCTAACATCACACCAGAAAAAAGCATGCAGCTAATATGGTCAAGGTCACAAACACTTGATCTGCTGCATGCTTGTTCAGGGTCTATGGCTAAAAGTATTAGAGGCAGAGAATTAGCAGCATAGCCAGGCAACTGGTATTGCTTAAAGCGGGAGTGTCACCATAAAAATCAAATTTCAACAGCAACTGGTCTGAGTGTATTAAGTGATAAAGATGCTAATCCTGGATTCAAAACTTTTTCTGCTGATTTGGAGTTATCACATACTTAAGGAGCACTGGCCCTTTAGTAGTCAGTGCAAAACAGTTGCATGCTGGGGGTTCTTTTTATCTATAATGTATTCCTCCTCTTCCATTTATTTCCCTGCTTAGCTGCTTATCTGAAACACGATCCCCTGCCCACTTGTGTTTACAAGCAAGGCTGGGGTGACTCAGCGATTGGAGGAGAATAGAAAAAAAAGTAAAGGGCAGAAATGACATCAGGCTTTAGCCTAAACTGTGGGCAAAAGACATGGTTCCCACCAGGAACAGATTTCACTTCATTTACTATATAACATTCACTGAAATCAAAACCTGGACAGTACAATACATGTGTTATGTAAGCAGATCAAGTATTTATCTACTTATATATATGTCTTTTTTCCCTGGCATAGTATGGCTGATTCTACTGCTTTAAAGGGGCACTATGGCCTCAATTCACAGAGCTTTATCAAATACTTTATCAAACGTTTGATAATTTTCCTCATGGGTAAAATCTAATTTTGAATTCACTAAGGTGTTATACATTTATTGAACATTTCATCGATAAATCATTCGGTAAATCTATAACACCTTAGTGAATTCAAAAGTAGATTTTACCCATGAGGAAAATTATCAAACGTTTGATAAAGTGTTTGATAAAGCTCCGTGAATTGAGGCCTATGGCAAAAAAATTGTAAAATTGAAAATATGTGCAAACATAGACAAATAAGTAGTAAGTTTTTTCCAGAGTAAAATGAGCCATAAATTACCTTTCTCCTATGTTGCGGTCACCAGGGCCGGGCCGAGGCAGAGGCTGAAGAGGCTCCAGCATCAGGGCGCAGTGTAGGAGGGGGCGCACAATTCATTCTGCTGTCATTCCCAATTATGTTTGAAGCACAAATAAATAAGAAAAGGGCATACATAGCAGTGACTGCAAGCCAGATAACTAGAGATTAAAGGGACTCCGAGCAGTGCAGAAACTATGGAAAGATGCATATCATTTTAAAGCTCTCTTTCTCCTCTTTCCAATGATATATAAACCACCACCCTACGTCTTTTAGTTTTCGCTATTGAAATTGCCGCGACCGCGATTTCGATCGCGAAAATAGAGAAAACTAAAAGGTGTAGGGCAACGATTTAGGTGTCGTCAGAAAGAGGAGAAAGAGAGCTTTAAAATGATATCCATCAAGCCATAGTTATATTGTATTACACAGGACGACACTTTCCCCAGTGTCAGCAGCTCCATTATGCTGAATGCAGCTGCTGACTTTGACAAAAAGTCGCCCTGTGTAATACAATATAACTATGGAAAGATGGATATCATTTTAAAGCTCTCTTTCTCCTCTTTCTGACGACACCTACATCGTTGCCCTACGCCTTTTAGTTTTCTCTATTTTCGCGATCGAAATCGCGGCCGCAGCAATTTCAATCGCGAAAATAGCGAAAACTAAAAGGCGTAGGGTGGCGGTTTATATATCATTGGAAATAGGAGAAAGAGAGCTTTAAAATGATGTGCATCTTTCCATAGTTTCTGCACTGCTCGGAGTCCCTTTAAGGTGTTGGGGATTTTGGGAACCCTAGGGCGCCTCTTAGTCTAATAGCAATTAGTGTGTGACGGCTGGGGTGGGAGGGATGGAGGGGCGCACTTTGCTGTCTCAGCCTTGGGTGCTGAAGGACCTTGTCCCGGCTCTGTCTGTCACTGAGGGCTGGTGCACACCAAAACCCGCTAGCAGATCCGCAAAATGCTAGCAGATTTTTAAACGCTTTTTTTTATTTTTATGAGGCGTTTTGCTAGCGTTTTGCGGATTGCTGCTGCGGTTTTCAGTATAGTAGATTTCATATATTGTTACAGTAAAGCTGTTACTGAACAGCTTCTGTAACAAAAAACGCCTGCAAAACCGCTCTGAAGTGCCGTTTTTCAGAGCGGTTTGCGTTTTTCCTATACTTAACATTGAGGCAGAAACGCACCCGCAATCCAAAAAATGCCTCACCCAGGCATTTTTCGTTTCTGCAAAACGCCCCCCGCTCTGGTGTGCACCACCCCATTGAGATACATTGACCAAGCAGATCCGCAGCCGCAAGCGGATCTGAAAACGCCCAAAAAGCCGCTCGGTGTGCACCAGCCCTTACAGTAGGTA
This sequence comes from Hyperolius riggenbachi, assembly GCF_040937935.1. Classification (NCBI taxonomy): domain Eukaryota; kingdom Metazoa; phylum Chordata; class Amphibia; order Anura; family Hyperoliidae; genus Hyperolius; species Hyperolius riggenbachi. The sequence continues at coordinate 270,837,999 of NC_090651.1, read as the reverse complement.
GTAGAAATCAGAAGCGACAGGGTTTATTACTAGTCCATCTCTTCATGGGGGTTATTCTCAGGGATTTTTTTTTTTTTTTACAAAAGCACTTAGTGAATGGCAGTTGCGCTGACCAACTGCCAAAACACTGTGTAGTGAGCAGGGAATCTGGCCAGCATCATTATTTAAATCCTTTTAGGGAATATCTTTATAAAGAATAAAAGCCTTGCTGAGATGAACTAGTGCAAAACCTGTCACTTCTGTCAGATTTTTACTACAGTGGTTTGCAAAAGTATTCAGCGCCCTTGAAGTTTTCCACATTTTGTCATATTACTACCACAAACATGAATCAATTTTATTGGAATTCCACGTGAAAGACCAATACAAAGTGGTGTACACGTGAGAAGATTCCAAACATTTTAAAAAAACAAACTAAAAAACCCTGCAAAGTGGGGTGTGCGTAATTATTCAGCCCCCTTTGGCCTGAGTGCAGTCAGTTGCCCATAGACATTGCCTGATGAGTGCTAATGACTAAATAGTGCACCTGTGTGTAATGTAATGCCAGTACAAATACGGCTGCTCTGTGACGGCCTCAGAGGTTGTCTAAGAGAATATTGGGAGCAACAACACCATGAAGTCCAAAGAACACACCAGACAGGTCAGGGATAAAGTTATTGAGAAATTTAAAGCAGGCTTAAACTACAAAAAGATTTCCAAAGCCTTAAACATCCCATGTAGCACTGTTCAAGCGATCATTCAGAAATGGAAAGAGTATGGCACAACTGTAAACCTACCAAGACAAGGCTGTCCACCTAAACTCACAGGCCAAACAAGGAGAGCACTGAAAAGAAATGCAGTCAAGAGGCCCATGGTGACTCTGGACGAGCTGCAGAGATCTACAGCTCAGGTTGGGGAATCTGTCCATAGGACAACTATTAGTCGTGTACTGCTCAAAGTTGGCCTTTATGGAAGAGTGGCAAGAAGAAAGCCATTGTTAACAGAAAAGCATAAGATGTCCCGTTTGCAGTTTGCCTCAAGCCACAGCAAACGTGGAAGAAGGTGCTCTGAGCAGATGAGACCAAAATGGAACTTTTTGGCCAAAATGCAAAACGCTATGTGCGGCGGATAACTAACACTGCACTCTGAACACACCATCACCACTGTCAAATATGGTGTTGGCAGCATCATGCTCTGGGGGTGATTCTCTTCAGCAGGGACAGGGAAGCTGGTCAGAGTTGATGGGAACATGGATGGAGCCAAACACAGGGCAATGCTGGAAGAAAACTTCTTGGAGTCTGCAAAAGACTTGAGACTGGGGCGGAGGTTCACCTTCCAGCAGGACAACCACCCTAAACATAAAGCCAGGGCAACAATGGAATGGGTTAAAACAAATTATATCCATGAGTTAGAATGGCCCAGTCAAAGTCCAGATCTAAATCCAATCGAGAATCTGTTGCAAGATCTGAAAACTGCGGTTCACAAACACTGTCCATCTAATCTGACTGAGCTGGAGCTGTTTTGCAAAGAAGAATGGACAAGGATTTCAGTCCCTAGATGTGCAAAGCTGTTAGAGACATACCCTAAAAGACTGGCAGCTGTAATTGCAGCAAAAGGTGGTTCTACAAAGTATTGACTCAGGGGGCTGAATAATTATGCACACCCCACTTTGCAGTTATTTGTAAAAAATGTTTGGAATAATGTATGATTTTCGTTCCACTTCTCACGTGTACACCACTTTGTATTGGTCTTTTAACGTGGAATTCCAATAAAATTGATTCAGGTTTGTGGCAGTAGTGTGACAAAATGTGGAAAACTTCAAGGGGGCCGAGTACTTTTGCAAACCACTGTACCTACTGTAAGTGCCAGCAACATAGAAGAAAAGTAATTTATAGCTCATTTTACTCTGGAAAAAACGTACTTATTGGTTTATGTTTGCACAGATTTTAAATTTTACATTTTTTTCGCTATAGTGCCCCTTTAAAGGACAACAGAAGCAAGAGAGATATGGAGGCTGCCATATTGATTTCCTTTTAAAGTGGAAATGAACTCGTTTGTTGATGCCTCAGGAGAGCAGCTAATTTGTAAATACAAGATTTTAACCCTATGTCTGCTTCCAAGAGAGCTGGAATTAGACACACTGCAGACTGACTGTGGGATTTGTATCAGCTGTAACAAATGTTTTTCTTTAAAGATTATGCTGTTGCTTATCTTCTAGAGCAGAGTGGAAGTTCTGAGTCCAGATCCACTTTGAAGGTAGGATCACACTAGGCAGAATTGCATATGAGTTTTGCACTATGTGCTATGGAAACCGCATATGTGATTCTGCCCAGCGTGTTCCTACCCTAAGGGCTCTTTCACACTAGAGGCCTTTTTTGGCTTTTTCCATGGTAAAATCAAAGTCCATAGACTTTCATTTTACCTTTCACACTTAACGCCGCTTTTGAGCGTTGCGTTTCAACGCTCCCAGTCGGTTTTTCAGGGCCTAACGCGGCATTTCTCATTTCATTGATAATCATGTATTGGCGTTAAAACGCCTCCAAAATGCAGCAAACCGCTGACAGCCAAAGGCAGCATATTGGCCTTTTCTACCGCTGCCTCTAGTGTGAAAGAGCCCTAAGGGTGATGTAGCTGACATCAGCTAATCAGAGTTTATCCACGGGCAAAAAGATGAAACACACTTGGAACTTGCTACATAGGACTACATTTTCGCCCACAGTTGGGCTTTCAATCTGTAACTGTTTTTGCACTGATCGAACTATAAAACAAAGCCACACACTTTCCATGTCACCGCATTTATTGGATTACCAAACAGTATTTCTATGCGTTTTGGAATGTGCATATTTTCTATGTAGTTATACAGGGTTACAAAAACATGTCTTCTCAATCCCTTCTTCCTCTTCATCCAATCACCCCAATATCATCCGGCATGTCAGGTCATAACTTAGCATGCGAAAATACATATTAAATTTACCTTTTAAAAAACCGCCTAAAGCATAAAAATTCTAATTTCAGAAAATTAAGAAAAGCTTCTTGCTGACAACAGGACAAGGTGCGTACGTTTCTCTGAAATAGAAGCCTTTCGCAATATTGGGGTGCTTGGAGGAATCAACTCTCTTGTTGCACTAAAGAATAAACAGAACAGCAACAACAAAAATCTGGATTCCCCTCTAGAAGGAACAAACAGTATTTGAAGGGAAAGTACATGTCTGGGCTTTCTGCATGCCAGCAAGACAAAGAAAACCCCTTTATATTCATCCATCCAGAATCATACAGATTATTTGTCATAGGTATATCTTCAGCCTTTGTCTGGTTACAGGATCTCGTATTTGTCCACAAGGAAACCCGTCTCGGTTGAAAACCTCACAGGAATGTTGCCTTCCACTTGAGTGACTTTATTTACCTACAAGAAACAAATAGTTTTAATTGCCAGAATATTACCACTAAAGACATATCAGAACAACAAAACATTTGTAAAGGGGTTCATCTCCCGTAGAGCCCAAAGCGCATAAGCGTGTCTCCGATCAGTACATAGTGATATGTACAGGGGGAATGTTATGCAATCATAAATGCCAGACTAAACAGGTGGCTTTTCAATTTTGATTTACACGTGTCCAGGGTTGGAGCTGTCCAAAAATTTGGCAAGGCACACCACAAGGTAGGAGCAGCATGACAGAAAGATCTGGATCCAAAGGGTTTTAGTTGGACTCTGGGGGTGGTCAAGTTATTGGATCCTTTTGATCTGAGGTTGTGGGTGGTGTGATGCAGTCGTTACAAATCTTTCAGGTTTCCAGGGCTACATGACAGAGACTACTGATGAATATGTAGATTTTCTTTTAAACAAGCTTTTCTATATGAAGACAGACTGTCCCAGGCAGCAATTTCATTTGGAAAAAGTTAACATTCACTTTCAAACAATGGCTTTAGTTGAGTGACAAATTAAAGTACGATATGGTGGCTGCCATTGTATTATTTTTGTTGGCTTTAGGCCCCTTCCACATATAACAGAATTTACGTGCGATTTGCACACGCTGTTCATTGAATGCAGGTCAATGGCAGTGCAATTGACTTGTGCTGTCGTGCAATATTTCAGATGCGATTTTTCTGCAGAGTCGGGCAGAATTGATGCTTTTTTTCTCCCCTGCAACAGACATGAGATTTACATATAATGTAAGTCAATGCTGAAAAATCGCATTTGCAAAGTGAAAATCGCATCAGATTTTGATGTAAGATAAATTGTTGTGTAAAGTAACTTCATTGATATGCACAGATCAATAGCATTCTGGAAAAAAATGCATTAAAAACACAAACAAAAGAATCATAACATAAAAATAAATAAATCACAAAATGCAGAAGCACAAGAACAAAAACAGTGGAAAAACTCCCGCTCTTCGCTCTGTGACACAGAGGGACTGATTGATGGATAGAGTGAGGGGAACTCTTCAGAGGAATACATGAATGGAAGGGCATGATTAGTCGGAGCAAGCAGGGTCTCAAGCAGAGGTTGGGTAATCTGGTTACTTGGGGCTGAGGCATATAAAACAGTTAAACCACTAAGTGACCATTCAACACTAGAAGCGCTCCAGGTACCCAAAATTGCTCAGACTCCTCCACTCCGACTCCACACCCCTGCTAAGAACGCTACTACCCTGTAGAGGCTTACAGCGCATTGAGCAATGCAATCCATTCTTTACCATGTGGTGATGAACCGTCCTAGATTTGAAGAATTTAAATGTGTAGCAGTTTGAATCCAAGTTAGAATTTTAATTTAATGGATTTGGTATCCGGGTTCATAATTGACTGAGCTGTAAAAGACTGGAATTAGGTTTTGGTAATAAACATATACCTGTGAATCATCCCATCTAGAAAGAGGTTACATGCAACACAGAATTAAACTGTCCAGTGAAACCTGTCCAGGTAACCCTGGAATTTGCACAATGCTTAGAGTAAAATCACTGGGACCTTATAATCTTTACAGTGCCACTAAAGCAAAGTAAAGAAAGCAGATAACTGTACAGTAGTGTGACAATAAATTACTGCAAACAAAATGATCATCTCTGAGCTGAAACAGGATGAAAAAGCACATGGTTGGTCACGCTGCCGTGCACGTTGCTGACATCACAGGAAAAAAGGCAGTTCCCGCATAGACTCTGGGTGAGGGACAAGCAAGAAAAACATTTATAATTGTGGGAATAATTCTGTAACTAAAAGGAGTCTCCAACTTACGAACACCCGATGTACGAACAACCCGCCGATACGTTGCAACAACCTCACGCAGTCAGGTCTCCGTCCTGTGCTCCCTCAGCTCCGTTCCTATAGCAAAGTATGCAGCGGAAGCAGCAGCAGTTCCCTCACCTGCTCCGGAGTGCCTCCAGGGATGAGCAACATCCTCTCACCCTCCCTGTTCCCCTAGTGCTGGATGCTCCTGCGTCGCGTAATGACGCTGCAGGCACCCCGGAGCAGGTGAGAGAACCACTGCAGTTTCCATTGCGCATACTTTGCTAAAGGAACGAGGCTCCGGGGAGCACAGGGGACGTAGGAGGCTCAAGGGGGAGATAAGTGGTGCAGGTGGACATAAGGAGGTACAGAGGGGCATATAGAGATGGCAGTGTTCCATCTTAAGAAGGATTTAGGTTAAGAACAAACCTACAGTCCCTATCTCTGTCATTAACCGGGGACTACTTGTATTGTAGATCAGGGAATATGGTATATCTGCAGCAAGCTTTTCACAAAAGTGGCCTGACAGTGAAGTGAGTGGTAGCAAATACTTTCTATGACTATTACTTTCTATGACTACACACAATAAAATGGACACCTGTACTTATCTGCAAGGTATCTGAGCATCTGCAACAGGTTAGACTACATTTCTATTCATTACTGAGAATAAAAGGGCGCTGCATCCTCACCTGTATGCTGCAGTAGCTCTTCTTTGACACAAATGATACTGAAACTGGGAAGAAATCATTGGGGTGACCAGCAATGCTGAATTCCAGGCTTCCAGTCTTGTTTTTGCTGTCAATGACAGGGAGTGTCCACTCCAGTAGATTTCTTCTATTGTCGTGGTGGTAGTCTCCATCTATATCTCCAATGACTGGAGCGCCCACCCCAGGTCTGTAAAACAAAAACAGTGAGTGCACTGCAAAAGAAGGGATGCACAAAAGACAGCTGGTTTACTTTATGCAAGCAGCAGAGCATGCTAAGGGCTCATTCACCCTTCATGTGTTTTTTCTGCAGAATGGTAGCCAATTGGAAGTAACAGCCCATTCATGATAAAAACAAACAGAATGACGTTCACTTTCACGTTTATTGTGTTTAATGCAGCCAGTATGTTTTGGAAAATCTGTATCTGAATATATTAAAGGGACCCTGAACAGAGACTAAAAATGGAATTTGAACTTACCTGGGGCTTCCTCCAGCCATGCATAGCTGGTGAAGGCCCTGGGTATCCTCAGAGTCCCCTCTGCTCTCTTGCTGGCTGCTCAGGTGGCAGCGACTTCGTCAGGAGTCTTGCACAACCGAGCATGCGTGGCTCAACCACGCGCCCGTTTCGAGAATGCACCCTTATTTCGAGAACTGCGCATGCACAGAACACTCACGGCAACAGGTGCGTGATCGAGCCGGGTGCACGAGTGGGCCGTGCATGCCCAGTTGCATAGGACTCCCAGCAAAGTCACTTGCTACCGGAGCCACCAGTGTGAGGACAGAGAGGACCCAGAGGACGCTGAAGGACCTTGCAGATTACTGGGGGCTGGAGGAAGTCCTGGTAAGTTCATATTCCATTTATAGTCTCTGTTTAGGGTCCTTTTAAAGTAAACCTGCATTGAAAAAAAAAAAAGGATACTTACCTCAGTACAGGGAAGTTTCTTCCTAATCCATCGGCTTGCTATGTTCTCCACAACCCCACCAATATAGTGCAGGGAACCTCTAAACATAGACAACCTTATGGCCACACTCCCCTCCGTGTACCACCTTACTGTGCATGCATGAGTGCGGCCGCACCTGTGCAATAAGCTGATGTCACGTATCTACAATTGTCTTTGTGACACTATGCAGCCATACATGAGCAATATGCCTGGGCTCGTAAACGGAGGAGAGCAAGGCTGAAAACAAGAAGAGGGCCCGGCCAGCGGTGGTGCGTTCAAGGATGACGTAAGTAGCCTCTGGACTATCCAGAGTCTTCCCTCTTCTTAGGTAAGTATCCATTTTCTCCTTTTGGTACGACACAGGTTTGCTCTGCTAAATGTAGAATTGAAATATCCTGAAAGTGAAATCTTGGGTAAAGCAACATGTACTGTTGCTATGGAGCTGGGAGGAGGGACACCAATGCAGCCAATGATGGAGCAGCTTCCAGGGGGCAGGTTAAGGAAGGGAACAATGCACGTGCCAAATCTCTAAGCAACTTGGTGGGACACCTGAACAGACACTAGCTCGAAGTGGCCACCTCAGCAGAGTTCCATCTGATGTGCGTACATAGCTTTCAGGGACATCAACTCTATTCCACAAGGGCTGGGGTTCTTACACATTTTTGGCACAGCTCAAATTAATTGATGGGAGTGAATCAGGATCTTTCCTGTGGTTATCACATTTCTACATGTCTCAGTCCTTCCTAAACACTTGCATCGATATGGCCCTCGAAGACTGGAGTTTGATACCTGTGCTTTAGGCAGTTAGGCAAAGACTTGGTTTAAGGCACAGACTAGGTTTGGTCCTTGATAGGTCTCTGTATCAGGGTCGGATTTACCTCACAGAAGCCTATAGGCACAGATGTCCTGACACCTTAGACTTCGCCCTCCATGAACCTACAAATTATCACCGAACCGCACCCCAAGTGTGCTGACTGGCCCAGCTGTTTCCTCTCCCTTGCCCATCATAGGTAACCACTGGTGCCCCTTAGTATTAGGTAGCCAGAGGTACCCTCAGAATTAAGTAACTAGAGATACCCCTGGCTGGAGAGAGATCTCTTCAGTGGAATGCCAACGTGAGTAACCTCATGTTTACACTGCTTGGGACTCTGCATAGGGAAGGAGTGAGGGAGGCAGTTAGGGAGGGAAGTGAGACACGTTTCCATCTGGCGCCTGAAGGCACGTGCCTACAGTGCCTTATGGTAAATCCGGCACTGCTTTGCATAGAACATAATTTGCTTCCAAAGGAAGGTAAACTATAACAATTTGTTCCTTTATCTTTGACTTGATGAGTTTTGCTATATCTGGTATTCTCTAAATGTAAAACATACTCCATATTTAACAACAGTATAGCTGCTTGGATAAAGTCCAGCTTTATTGGAAGAATAGTTCTTTTTTGATGATGGTTTAATACAAGGCATTAAAGAGACTCTGAAGCGAAAAAAAAAATATGTTATGAATTGGTTGTGTACTATGAATAATTACTAGAAGATTAGCAGCAAAGAAAATATTCTCACACTTTTATTTTCAGGTATATAGTGTTTTTTCTAACATTGCATCATTCTCTAATATGTGCAGATTACACAACACTCAGCATTCAAAATAGTCTTTCAGAGCAGTCTGAAGTAATGACCTCTCCTCTAGCAGAGGAAAAGTAAATAGTCCAGGAACAGTTGAGATAATAAAAGTCAGATAACAGCCCTCTCCACGACTAACTTAGTCGGAGAGCTTAATGGATTGTTTGCATAGAGATAACAACTGGAGTTTCTCAACTCTTCCTGTACTGGAAACAATTAGACTGATGTATCTGATCTTAATGTTTTATTTCTTAGCTGTACTACACATACAAATCATAATATCATAATTTTTTTTTCCGCTTCAGTGTCTCTTTAACCACCCTGGCGTTCTGATTAAATCGCCAGGGTGGCTGCGGGAGGGTTTTTTTTAAATAAAAAAAAAACTATTTCATGCAGCCAACTGAAAGTTGGCTGCATGAAAGCCCACTAGAGGGCGCTCCGGAGGCGATCTTCCGATCGCCTCCGGCGGCAAGGAATAACACGGAAGGCCGCAATGAGCGGCCCTCCGTGTTTCGCTTCCCTCGTCGCCATGGCGACGAGCGGAGTGACGTCATGGACGTCAGCCGACGTCCTGACGTCAGCCGCCTCCGATCCAGCCCTTAGCGCTGGCCGGAACTGTTTGTTCCGGCTACGCTGGGCTCGGGCGGCTGGGGGGACCCTCTTTCGCCGCTGCACGCGGCGGATCGCCGCGCTGCAGCGGCGATCAGGCAGCACACGCGGCTGGCAAAGTGCCGGCTGTGTGTGCTGCTTTTTATTTGGTGGAAATCGGCCCAGCAGGGCCTGAGCGGCAGCCTCTGGCGGTGTTGGACGAGCTGAGCTCGTCCAGACCGCTCAGCAGGTTAAGACACATGGAGACAGCCATTGTGGACTTCCTCAAAAAACAAATGGTTAGCTTCATGGCTGTAATGCAAGTGATCTGGTTACACATTTTCACTGCATCAAGGAATGCAATCAAGGGCTCTAAAGAGACTAATCTACATACAGAAAGCATTACAGCTGGATGATTAGAATTTAACTACTTTACCCTCGCCCGTACGCATTTCTCCGTCCCTTTTCGCGCTCCTGCCGCTGCCCGCTCTCCCGCTCGCACTAGCGCGCACTCCCGCTAGTAAACACGCCCCCGGTGTTCCAACATTTTAGCATACCAGACAAAATAGCATACAAATGCTACTGAGCATGTGCAAAGTCATGCAGATCATACATTAACCCCATAATGCCCATCAGCAGCATTAACCTTTGCAACCCCAGTTAGCTGCCTGGGTGCTGATGTGCAATCTCCACTATCCAAGTGGACATAGAGTTACAATAAAAAGTTGTCCGAGCGAAGCGAGGACCGAGCTCGCAGCCCAGCGAGCGGGCAAGGGGACACTGATTCTACCAAAAAGGGGTATATCACTTTAAATGTATGCTGTTTTGTCAATGTATGCTAGTTAGTTGGAACACCGGCCGCTCGCCCGGAGATCAATGAACGGGAAAATCCATTCCCGTTCGTTGATCTAAGCCCCGCAATGATCCGCTGCTTATCCGATTGTGAAAAAAAAAAAAAAAAACAACAACACTCACAGCGTCCTAGTACTTCCTGCAAGTAGGTCGCAATAACCAAAAAGCTACTGTTGCCATCTTGTGGCCAAATAGTAAAACTACACCCTAAAGGATTTTTCACATAGAATTACATTAGTTTTACCCAAAAAATTAACTCCTTACCTCCCACACTCCCCAATTTTTTATTTTTTTTTGTAATTAAAAAAAAAAAAAATTACAATAATAAAAAAAATACATAAATAGTTACCTTAGGGACTGAACTTTTTAAATATTTATGTCAAGAGTGTATAACACTGTTACTTTATAAACTATGGGCTTGTAATTAGGGATGGACGCAAAACTGAAAAAAATGTACCTTTATTTCCAAGTAAAATATTGGCGCCAAACATTGTGATAGGGACATAATTTAAACGGTTTTATAACCGAGACAAATGGGCAAATAAATTTCATGGGTTTTAATTACAGTAGCATGCAGTATTTGAAAACTATAAGGGCAGAAAACTGAAAAATAATAAATTTTTCCCCACATTTTTTCCTATTTTCCCATTAAAACACATTTAGAATAAAATAATTCTTGGCATAATGTCCCACCTAAAGAAAAAAAAAACAAGATATAGTTCATTTCATTGTGATAAGTAATGATAAAGTTATAGACGAATGAATGGAAGGAGCGCTGAAAGGTGAAAATTGCTCTGGTGGTCAAGGGGTAAAACCCCTCAGTTGGGAAGTGGTTAAACTAAATCCAATCATGAAGCCTTTTTTGTAGGATGAGGTAAACTAAATAATGTTATAGGCTGGACCAGTAGAGGTACGATTGATATGACTTACGGCAATGGAATTGTAATGACTACATCATTCAGGTCCAGACTCTCCTCCTGAAGCTCGTACTCTATATTTACATCACAGCCATTCCCGCTTTCCGAAGGCCAGCAGTTAACTAGTAGAAAAGAAACAAAGTTTTAACATAGATTCAGTTTCCAGAAATCCGAACACTGAGGAAAGCCAAGCTTACCTCGGGTAATGTCTTTTCCAGTAGTCCGAGTGACAGCACCCCTCCTATGAGACTTGTCTCCCTCCCAAACTTTGGACAGGAAGCTAGAAGATACAAATTTGCATAACAGGCAGGCAGGAGTAGTATATAAAGATGTTACTCACAAAAGGTATTCAGTTATAAAAAAAGACACGGACACCAAATGCTGCTGAAACGATTAATTTAATTATGCCCTTTATTAGGGTGGGCCGGAGGGGTGCTGTCACTCGGACTACTGGAAAAGACATTACCCGAGGTAAGCTTGGCTTTCCCAGAACGTCCTCCTGACAGCACCCCTCCTATGAGACGATAAACAAGAACATTATAAGTTAGGGAGGGACTACTGCCTGCAACACCTTTCTTCCGAATGCTAGATCAGTATTGGCTAATAAGTTTAGTCTATAATGTTTGACAAACGTATTTTGGCTGGACCAGGTGGCCGCTCTGCAAATCTGCTCTATCGAGGCGCCTGCCCTCTCTGCCCAAGATGTTGATACACTTCTTGTGGAGTGAGCTTTAATTGAGGTCGGTAAAGGCCTCCCTTGAGTCTGATAAGCCGCGGTGATAGTTTGTCTGATCCATCTTGCAATTGATGTCTTAGAGGCTTGCCTCCCCTTGAATTTCCCCGCAAACAGCACCAACAAGGCATCTGATCTTCTCCAAGATGCAGTCCTTTCAAGATAATGAAGGATACACCTTCTAACATCCAAACAATGAAGCTTCCTCTCCTTTTCATTAGTTGGTTTATCACAGAATGATGGCAGAAAGATCTCCTGAGATCGATGAAACTTTGAAGTCACTTTAGGAAGGAATGCAAAGTCTGGACGTAGAGTAATCCTATCCTCCGAGATGGTACAATAAGGTGGCTTAATGGATAAGGCCTGAAGTTCGCTGACTCTCCTGGCTGTGGTGATTGCCAGAAGAAAGGCCGTTTTCAACGTCAGAAATTTATCTGGAATCTGATCCAGAGGCTCAAAGGGATGTTCACAAAGACTCTGTAACACCACATTCAAGTCCCAAGGGGGCACCTTAGATATCACCACAGGCCTGAGACGTTTAATTCCCTGAAAAAAACGAAGAAAAAACTCCTCCTGAGCTAATCTCTCTAAATATACACTCAAAGCTGCTGTCTGAACTTTAAGAGTGCTGGAACTTAACCCCATCTGAAATCCATCCTGAAGAAATTCCAGAGCTGAGGCGGAAAGTCTAGAATCCTTCTCTTTCCTTGTACACCATTCACAGTAAATTTTCCATGTCTTCTGATAAATCTGCCTCGTCACCTTCTTGCGGGATTGTATTAACGTCTCAGAAAGTTTATCCGAAAACCCCTTTGATTTCAGGATTCCCCACTCAATCTCCATGCTGAAAGGTGAAGACGCTTGAAGTCCGGGTGAAGAACTGGGCCCTGCGACAACAAATCTGTTCTGACTGGTAACATTATTGGTTGACACATCGCTAAATTCTGTAACAGAGCAAACCACGGTCTTTTCGGCCAGAAAGGTACTATGAGAATTACTTGTGCTCTGTCCTGCATAATCTTGTTCAGAACCCTTGATATCAGAGGTATTGGGGGAAATGCATACATCAGGTTCAACCGCCACTCTATCGAGAAAGCGTCTATTTCCCACGGATTGTCCTTTGGATACAGGGAGCAAAACTTTAGACACTTTGAATTTTGTCTCCTTGCGAATAAGTCTACTGCAGGGGTGCCCCATGCCTGACTGATCTGAACAAATACTTCTGGATTCAGAGACCATTCGTCTTGTAATATCGCTGACCTGCTGAGATAGTCTGCCACAACATTGCAAGTCCCCTTCAAATGAACTGCTCTGACGGATGTTAAGTTGCTCTCTGCCCAATTGCTGACTCCCAAGCTCTACGCAACAGATTGTCCATCTTTTTATCAATGGGGTCTTTTAAATTCCTAAAGTTCTCAAACTGCAAATCGGATTTTCTCGACACCCTTGAAAACGACGGGTCCAGTTTGGGAACCGGACCCCAGAATTTTTGATCTTCCGGACTGAAAGGATAACGACGAGAAAGAGACTTGGGCCAAAATGCCCTCCTTTCAGGGTCATCCCACTCCTTCCCAATCATTGCCTTTAGAGAGGAATGGACTGGGATGAAACAATTCTGGGGTTCCGCCAAACTCACGTACATCTGATCCAAGGGGGTCAAAGATTTCCGCTCCACTGTTATCCCCATAGTATTTTGCATTGCCGACAACAAGTCTTTCATTAAGTTGGGTGCGAAAGCAAACTTCTGAGTAACCTCTGGGTTTTCCTCCTCCTCCCCAGAAATCTCCTCCAAAGATGAAATCTCTCCTTCCTCTCCAGATAAATCTGAATCCCCTGATTCATTATCCTTTCTTTTACGTTTAGCTGCAACTTGATGAGGTGAAGCCTCTAACTGACTGTGCCCCTCAATCACCGGGGCTGGTAAGGGAGCAGGCACAGTATCAGCAGCAGAAGTAGAAGGAACTGTAGATTCCGCCATTGCTGAATCCTTTATCTCTTTAATGGCCGAGGCCATCTCAGACCGCATCCATCCCATCAAGTCCTTAAATACCACTGGGGATTCCTCCTTTACCACTTTCTCTCTACAAGACTGGCACAGTTTCTTCGTAGAGGAAGAATAGAAGCGAGAGTTGCACATAACACAGCGTTTCTCAGTTCTACCAGAAGATTGTCCCCCTTGACCTTGCTGAGACACAGCCTTGTCTTTGTCTTTATCACCTTTTGGGGCTTTAGGCTAAAAAGAAATAAAGACAGACTGTCAGCCTTACAAGGTGGACCTATGATTACAAATCAACTCCCTCAAAGCCTGAAAAATTACAGCTCACCAGAGAGGGGATAGCGCCAGACTCCGCAGAAGTCAGAGGAGAAGGGCCTACAGCGTCCTCCATGATCACCGACAGCAATGGTGATCGTGGCTAACATTCACATATATATACCCCTGTTAATTACCTGCAGCTGAAGTCAATCTTAACACCGCCGCGGCCCCTGCCGCTATGCCGTCAGCTGACTCGTCATGCGGGACGCATGCGCATGACGTCACTTCCACCCGGAACTTCCGGTTTCGCGCTCCTGCCGCCATAAAGCTTCCGCATCTCTAGGAGAAGCCTCCTCCACGCTGTGCGCTGGACCAGCTGAGTCCCCTGCTCAGCCTTACTATGCCCGCGCTGCACGCTGCACTCGCCGCCTGACGTAGTAGCACCTGGAGACCTCTCAAAGCGTACCGTCCGGGACAGGAAAAACAACTGAATACCTTTTGTGAGTAACATCTTTATATACTACTCCTGCCTGCCTGTTATGCAAATTTGTATCTTCTAGCTTCCTGTCCAAAGTTTGGGAGGGAGACAAGTCTCATAGGAGGGGTGCTGTCAGGAGGACGTTCTGGGAAACATGACTAGTTATCATGCGATATTACTGGTTCAGACTACAGGAGATATATATATATATATATATATATATATATATAGATAGATAGATAGATAGATAGATAGATAGATAGATAGATAGATAGATATGGAAGTTTTAATGTATAGACAGTTCTGACCCTCTAAAGACATCTGACCTCTCTGGATGCACATATACATGTGATTCCATGTACCAGCAGCGTGCATATACAATTAAAGGTCAACTAAAGCAAGAGGGATATGGAGTCTGCCATATTTATTTCCTTTTAAAGCAATGACAGTTGCCTGGCTGTCCTGCTGATCCTCTGCCTCTAATACTTTTAGCCAAAGACCCTGAACAAGCATGCAGCAGATCAGAGGTTTCCGACATTGTCAGATCTGACTGGCTTAGCTGCATGATTGTTTCCGGTGTTATTAAGACACTACTGGAGCCAAATAGATTACAAAGACTGCCAGGCAACTGGTATTGTTTAAAAGGAAGTAAATATGGTCACCTCTATATACTTCTCACTTCAGTTGCCTCTTACAGACAGAAGGCTGGAGGCGCCTGCTTCCGAGCACTAGACAATGCTTGCTAGTGCTTGGCACAGGCAGTGGAGAGGTGCCCAACGTGTTGTGTACGATTTGAGCGCAGCCACGCTCAGACAAGACATGATACGCATTACTGCTGCCGGGTAAATGCAACAAGTGTCAAATGGGGACACGCATGGGAGTACAAATGTTGCCATTCGGCCTGGAGGCACTTGGTGGTCAGCAGAGGGAAGGCTGAGCTGCCCAAAAGCGCACAGGTTTGCCTCCCATGTGAAAGCGACTTTACAGTGGCTGCAGCACTGGCAGCTTCCCCACAGTTTTCTGTGCTTCCTCTAAAACCCCTTTCTCTACGGCTTTGTGACAGTCTATTAGGGCGTCTCCTGTTCAGGCTCTTATCCATGGTACACCTGAACTGAGAGGAGATGGTTGCTGACATTTATTTCCTTTTACACAATACTAGAGAGAAAAGCGCAATATAAAGGTTCTGTGTCTGGTTTAAAAAGGAACTAAATATGTTGGCCTCCACATATCCCAGTTCAGATGTGCTTTATGAACAGACAATGTGGATAAAGCTGTCCAGTAACTTCAAATGCAAATCGTTAGTTTATCCAAAACTACTAATTCAGTTTTGGTGCTCTCATTATCTAACAAATCTGGTAAATCAGAATCCATTCCGGGCACGACCCAGTTATGCTTGACAAAATGAAAGATTTTTATTCTGAAATATAGAAACAGAATGGGGAAGAAGAGCAGCAGGAACCACATCAGGTAGATCCTGATAGTGGAGTCCAGCGTCCTTCCTAACACCACCTCTCAAACTTAATTCAGATGAGAAATTGGTTAAACTAGACTAGCAAATTGCATATATGCAGACTATCTCCCTGCTCTCTGGTGTCTCTAACAAATTGCTCCAGTTTGCCACAGCAAAAGATCTTTCCCCAGGTTGTGCGACAATGAAGAGGTTGGAATCTGGCTATGCTGGGTGAAGAAGTGGAACCAGAATTGCCAATACCATCATCCTGCATCACACAGGATCCACTGGGCAGAAAGAGGAGCATTTTATTACACAGACAGTTCATCTAGCTGTACTTTAAATGTGAACTTATTTTAATACTACATTTTTTTATTTTCAAACTACATTTAACATGCAGTCTAGAAAGTCTGTAAATTACACAAAGCGAAAAATTACAAACTATATTTCCTGCAGCTGAATCATTGTTTTATACTTACTTGTAAGAGGAATTAAGGCCTCATCTGTTGTCTGTAGCCGCCATTTCAAGACCCCAACATCGCTATTGAGAGGAAAAGACTTTTCTGGGTTTTTCAGGCCAATTATGGAATCTGACGTAAAAAGCTTTTTGTCCACGTTGGGGTGAGTCTTTACAGAAAACAACAATAAAGATGTGTGAACAGAACAAAAAACAAAAAAAAACATGGACTACTTTCAATATTTTCTATTTATGACAGTAGATAAGGAAGAGATGGTTCACTGTGTTTTGGAACTAGAGTATTGGTACCACCTAAATCAACTAATGAAATGCTAACATGTATTGGAGGGGGAAGGGAGGGGTGGGAAACAGAGAACCTGCTACTGAATATATGGTTTCAAAAGAAGCTCTATCTATACTTGATGAACAGCATCATGACTCGGCAGGCTGACTACAAAAGACATGTTTTGCACCCAGGTGCACCCCTGTGGTAATTACAGGGGAAACCTTTTCCTTTCTTCCCCACAAGTTCGAAGCAATCTGCTGCCCCATGTCTCCTGTTTGCATGGCACTCAAGTCAGCAGTAACTTTCCAGGGATCACACAAATGTATACTTGCCCTTAGCACAGTGCTTCCCCAGCTGAGCTTTGTATGACTGGCTGCACTATGTACCATTTACTGATCACTGACTGACTACTACTGCTAGAAGAGATCTTGGGCCTACTTTAATTTGCTGACTGATACTGGGTACACTTGGGTCTCCTGGTGGATTTGAGGACCACTTAGGTTACTATCAGAAATGCTGGTGCCAATGGTACTTGCTGAGGTATATTTTGGAGCCAATGGTACCTGCCAAGAGGCTTGACAGATTGCAGCCATAGCTGACAGGAATGTGAGGCTAATTGGGCTGCCATCTGGAATGAGGACTTATGATAAGTGCTGACAGACATAAGGGTCAATATTGCCAAATATATATGTGTTGACAGATAGGCGGGCCCAGGTTGAGCGCTGGCAGAGATAGGGACAGCCCACAGTGGCTAAAGACAGAGGGGTGACAGCGCTCCTCTTCTAGAGATCTTTACATCTGCAAAAATCAAAACATACTCCACATAGTGCATTACTGCAGAATTGTGCAATAAAATCACAAACACCCCAGGTGATCAGTGATACAATAGTGATAATGCACTATGTGGAGTATGTTTTGATTTTTGCAGATGTAAAGATCTCTAGAAGAGGAGCGCTGTCACACACACACACACACATACATACATACATACATACATCTCCTTTGGAACTGTGATAGCAAATACCCTAACTGACTTTTATGTTTCTGACACACAATAGAAGGGCAGGCGCAGTTTGCTGTTTTGTAACGACAGAGGGGTGCCACCACTTAGCTGCCAGCTAACAGAAACGAAGGAAATATTGTTGATGGTCTATAAAATGTGAACCTACCTGACGAAAATAATTCACAAAATAGCTTTTCAGAATTGTTTACTTCTCGTCAAACAACTATTGCTAAAGCCTCACCTGGAGCTGTACACCTTTCTTGTCTTCATTATCAACATGAACACGGATCCTTCCAAACTTGTCATCAGACACTCTGAGCATAATGAGACCATGGACTTCCATATTCTGCAGCCCACCATCTCTGCTGCAGGTTAAAGTTATCTTCTCTTCAACCTTTAAGTGAATGCTATAAATAAAGGACAAAAATTACAAAAACATTTTAAAAAATGTGATAACGTTTGGACTGATTATCAGGACAAGTTTACAGATAGCAGTGCACTACAAAAGATTGGTGGAAAACATTGAACAGCTGCAGACTGATGTTTAGCATGATAAGAGGGTGAGCACATTAGCAACATGTTCTGTTGCTATGGAGAGAAGAAGAGAGGCGACGGTGTGGCACACAATGTAGCGTGAGGGATAAGGAGGAGAATAGCCACGCCTTGCGCTTGGGACGACATGATCCAGCAGGCCAGACCTATTGCCGATAGATCGGTAGATTTTCAGCAGTGGTGAACTCAACCAGCCAGCCTGGCTGAGAACCACTTAGTATGTGTATGAAGCCTAAAGGTGCATACACACATCAGACCATAGTCTTTGGAAAATGAAAGATCACAGACCAATCTTACCACCCTTCATGTAGTATGAGAGCCATTCCTACACAGTCTTTTCTATGGAGCTGAACTCCCCATCAGAAAAAAAAATCTTTGCAAGATGCTGCACACAGTCAAAAGATCTGTAGCTGCAAAAGATCTGTTCCTGCCAAAAATCCATTCCTGCAAATTGCAATGATAGTCTATGAGATCTGCAGATCATCATACACACATGATTTAACTGACATTCATCTGCAGATCAGATCCACCAGGATGGATTTTCAGATCTGCGGATGATTGTCTGATCTGCAGATGGATGTCAGTTAAATCATGTGTGTATGATGATCTGCAGATCTCAGACTATCATTGCAATTTGCAGGAACGGATTTTTGGCGGGAACAGATCTTTTGCAGATACTGATCTTTTGTGTCTGTACAGCATCTGTGTGTGCAGCATCTTGCAAAGATTTTTTTCTGATGGGGAGTTCAGCGCCATAGAAAAGACTGTGAAGGTATGGCTCTCATACTACATGAAGGGTGGTAAGATTGGTCTGTGAGCTTTCATTTTCCAAAGACTATAGTCTGATGTGTGTATGAGCCTTTAGAGGTAGACAGGTGAAATCCGTGGCTAAAGTGAACTCTGTGGAGCTGGCAATTGTGTACACAAAAACTACATGTCACCCTCACTACGTGAGGGAAAAGGTTGGGAGCTAGTATTGTTAAGCTTAGCCAGCCTGAAAGTTCATAGTGAACAGTTCTCCAATCACAGCAAGGTCTACAACTTGAAGTATTCAATTAGTCGAATAGTTTTGGCATATTATTAATACAACTTATTTGAAACCTAGCAGTTCGAGAGGGTGTTGTCCACCCAATCACGTAAGCGGAATGTCCCTAAGGACTCTCTCGCTAACTCCCCTCAACCTCTCTAGTGCCAAAGGTTGCATGCAATTCCCTCACCACAGACACTAGATCAGATATGTACAAAATTCACAGAGAGACTAAAGAACTGAATACTTCTATAGCAGTAACCACACACAACCCTTTACCGTTCCCACAGTACTAATGCAAATCCTTCCAAAGTCTCACACCATTGGAAGAGAGACTGGACTGTCCTTTTTACTGCAAATTTACTGCTGTCCCTATCTATACATCTTTAATACACAAATACCCTCAAAATATTTCTATTGGTGCCTACACACCTGGCAAAAAGCAATCTATTCTATGGCCAATGTAGAAAATTAAGCCTAGGTTCAAAGTGGTCAGTTGGATAACTCACGCGTTATAATCACTGTGAACTGCAATGTAGACTGGTCATAGACTTTAATATAAAGCCTGCATGCAGCGAGTTAGAATTACACAATACGTTACTGTGAATAGGACCACTTAATTGTATGGGCAGTGAGTTGACATGCAAAATTATTCTGCAAACGCAACAGACCACTGTGAACAGGGCCTAAAGGTTTTTATTTATATTCAATGTCAACTTTGCGATCATATCAAAATATTGAAGGAATCGACTAAAATGTTTGTAAGTGAAAGTAAAGTTTTCATTTGGAGGATAGAAAAAAAAGTTCACTTTATATGAAAATGGAATGAAATAAAAAGAACAATCTCTGTGGAAAGGCATTGGAAATATAAACTCCATCTTGGCATCACTCACCTTTCTGTGTGTGCTGGTGGAGGCAGGACTTTTGCAGCTTCGGACGCTCTCTTGCCAGCTGTTGAAGTAGCAATCGTTTCTCCTTCAGATTTCAGTTTGTCCACAAAGTTATCAACTTCTTTTCCTTTAGCCCCAAGTTTCAGAGCTTTGTTGGATCCAGATGGCCTGAAATATAGCAAAAAAATAAATAAAAATACCGTATATACGCAAATATAAATCAACCTTGTGTATAAGTCGACTCCAATATTAAACCCTCTTTTTTTTTTCAACAAAAGATTTTTATTGTTTTATCTTTATCAACAGTACATGTACAATAACAACATTGATGTCATGAAGTACCGTATTTTTCGCCGTATAAGACGCACTTTTTCTCCCCCAAAAATGGGGAGAAAAAGTCCCTGCGTCTTATACGGCAAAGGCAGGGAATCCCCAACTTAATAACGCCCGCCGTTCCGAACCGCCGCCATGTTGGGGATTCCCTGCCTGCTTTCCCCATGCCTGCCCGAGTCTCCTGGCCCCCCCAGATGGAAGTGTCAATAGCGGCGGCAACTTACCTTTGGCAGGCTCCCGCACTGATCCTAGATCATTGCGCTGCCCCCCGCTAGCCTCCTCTGCCTCCCCCCTGTGCATCTGCCCCCCCCCCCGGGTAAAGGAATAAGTAGCGGTAGCTTACCTCCGCAGTGCGCCCGCGATGACTGCAGACGTCCGTCTTCCAGGCACTTCTTGCTCTAGTGACCGGCTTTGAACTGCGCGTCATCAGTTCAAGCCGGTCACTAGAGCGAGAAGTGCCTGGAAGACAGACGTCTGCAGTCACCGCGGGCGCACTGCGGAGGTAAGCTACCGCTACTTATTCCTTTACCCGGGGGGGCCAGATACACAGGGGGGAGGCAGAGGAGGCTAGCGGGGGGCAGCGCAATGATCTCGGATCAGCGCGGGAGCCTGCCAAAGGTAAGTTGCGCGCTATTGACACTTCCATTCGGGGGGGCCAGGAGAAGCAGGCAGGAGGGAGAAAGGCTGGGGGGGGGGGGGGGGGGGAAGAGGACACATGGGGGGCACAGGAGGACATATGGGC
Source organism: Hyperolius riggenbachi (assembly GCF_040937935.1). Classification (NCBI taxonomy): domain Eukaryota; kingdom Metazoa; phylum Chordata; class Amphibia; order Anura; family Hyperoliidae; genus Hyperolius; species Hyperolius riggenbachi. The sequence goes on along the minus strand of NC_090651.1, from coordinate 270,816,982 downwards.
GGCACAGGAGCACACATATGGGGGCACATAGGACACATGGGGGGCACAGGAGGACATATGGGGGGCACAGGAGCACACATATGGGGGCACATTAGAGCACAGGAGGAAATATAGGGGCACAGGAGCACACATGAGGACACACAGGAGGACACACAGGAGGACACATGGGGGTGCACAGAGGTACACATGGGGGGCACATGAGGACACGGGGGCCCATGAGAACACACAGGAGGACACATGGGGGCACAGAAGGACACGTGGGGGGGCACATGAGGACACAGGACACATGGGGGGGCACAGAAGGACACATGGGGGGCACATTAGGACACACAGGAGGACACATGGGAGGTACAGAAGGACACATGGGGGCACAGGAGGACACACAGAAGAACACATGAGGATATGGGGGCACAGGAGCACACATGAGGACACACAAGGACATGTACAAGACGCTCCTGGAACATGGACGCACCAGGTTTAGTATTTTTTTCCCCCTGGTTTTTGCCCTCTAAACCTGGGTGCGTCTTATATTCCGGAGCGTCTTATACGGCGCGAAATACGGGTAGTTTCAATGTTGGTAGGTTCAAACATAGAAACACTATTTTCAACAATACTGAAATGAAAGTATACAGTATATTACCAAGAATATCAGTATCCTAGCTGTCCATTAACATGGCCTCTGCGGCTGGACTAGCTGCACACCTATCATGGTAGAATGCATATGACCACCCAGTATAGGCCATATCTTATTTCTGAATATAGAAGATTAAAGTACACTTTCTTATTGTATCTAACATAGTAGAACTCAACTAAGAAACAAACACCAATGTAAACAGCAGTCGGGTAAAACTGGCCCAATTGAGCCCAATAACTTAACATCTGAATGGCTATGAAATAGCTTTAACATGTATAAATTGAATATTACACTTTACTGAACAATGTCTTCCAGCTGTTTGGTAGTGTAGTATAGGGTCTATTCGGGGGATTGTCTGTTTTTTAAATTACGTTCCATAATCATGTTTTGGGTTACCAGGGCTATAAGGTGATCTAAGCTCAGGGTCTCCTGAGATTTCCAGTTAGAGGTAATGATATGATGAGCTGCCATAAGGATATGTAAAATTATCTGTCGGTGAGCAGTGTCAATCTTCTCAATGTCAATCAATAAGATAGCTAGTTGTGGCGAGAGCATAAAGGATGGGTCATAATGCGCCCGAATTATTGTTTTAATCTCTGACCAGAATTGGGATACTAATGGGCATTCCCAGAGCATGTGGATCAGGGTACCTGTCTCTGTATTGCACTTCCAGCATATATCTGACCCAGATGGGGAAAATTTAGCCAATTTCCTAGGTGTAATATACCATCGAAAAAATATTTTTTGAAATTGTTCCCAATGGGAATTGCATTTGGAGTATTGCAAAAGTAGTCTATTTGCCCGGAGAATCTGTTGTAATGAAATGGTCATATTAATATCATATGACCAAGTCTGTAGATATTTTTGCAATGGAGATTGATTGGGTGATAGAAGATATGTATACCATACACCCGTACCGCCTGTGGGATGTCGTTTAGAATTCAGTAGCGTGAGAATATGTTCATTGACATCTGGGATACATATTTTTTTTTAATTGAGAAGATTAAAAATTCTATAATATGTAAAATAATATGAGTCTGGCAGCTCAAATTGTGTTTGGAGCTCCTGGAAGGACTTAATATCTAAACCTTTGTATAAGGCATTTAAGGAGAGGATGCCTCGCGCTTTCCAGCCGGTGAGCGATAAATCAGGAGTTAATAATTGTATAGCAGTGAGAGGTATTCGAGGTGTGAGTGAGTTCCCAGTCTTGGGGGGATATTTACAAAAGTATTCCCAAGATAAGAGGGTTGCTTTAATAGAGGGAAAATCTGAGGTCAAGGATGTATGGCCTATGAGAATACTAGACAAATCATCTCGCAGGTCCGTTTGTAATAAAGCTTGTTTTTGTGACAGCCATATTTTATGTGGAGGGTTAGACCACCAATATCTTGCCATTTCTAAATTTGTGGCATGGTAATATACGTCGATGTTAGGGAGACCCATCCCTCCTTGTTTTTTTGGGAGAGTCATAGTATTATATGCCACTCCTGTTCTACCACCCTTCCATATAAACTGATTCATCAGTTTCTTAAAGGGGAACTGAAGAGAGGTATATGGAGGCTGTCATGTTAATTTCCTTTTAATCAATACCAGTTGCCTGGCAGCCCTGCTGGTCTATTTCTCTGCAGTAGTATCTGATTAAAACCAGAAACAAGCATGCAGCTAGTCTTGTCAGATCAGACTTAAAAGTCTGAACCACTGAAACACCTGATCTGCTGCATGCTTGTTCAGGGGCTATGGCTAATAGTATTAGAGGCAGAGGATCAGCAGGGCTGCCAGGCAACTGGTATTGTCTAAAAGGAAATAAACATGACAGCCTCCATATACCTCTCTCTTCAGTTCCCCTTTAAAGTCGTTAAAATAAGATTTATATAGCGGGATATTCACTGTCCTAAATACATATAAAATCTTTAGCAATAGAAACATTTTAAAGGATACGATCCTTCCTGACCAAGATAGTGTAAATATTGTCAACTCTTGAGATTCCTTTCTAACTTGTGATAGAAGGGGAACATAGTTAAATTTAAAGAGGTCGCTGGTATGTTGTGGGAGGTGGATACCCAGGTATTGAACCAAGGTAAGACTAAGGAAGCAGGAGGAAATAAATTATATATAAAAGTACAAATTTTATTAGTGACCAAAATACAAACACATATATATGTAAATCTATTTAAAATTGACCAGAACACACAGGTGGGCCACCATGTCTAGGCCAGATGGAAAAATGTAGGGGATCCCCTAAAAAATATTGATAGTGCGCAATCCATCAAATATCTTAATGCAAAAAAGGGGGAAGCGACTCCTAGCAGGTAACATTGAAACAAAAGACCTTGGAGAGAAATATATCATTGGTTTTAAAGGCCAAGTGTCCAGGACCTAATGGAAAAATACATCCTAGTAGAAAAGCACAGGTGTATCGGATACTGGCTGTGTTGCTGCAATGTTTCATTGGTTTTAAGGGCCAAGTGTCCAGGACCTAAATGGAAAAATACATCCTGGTAGAAAAGCACAGGTGTATCAGATACTGGCTGTGTTGCTGCGATGTTTCATTGGTTTTAAGGGCCAAGTGTCCAGGACCTAAATGAAAAGAGACATCCTAGTAGAAAAAGCACAGGTGTATCAGATTCCGGCTGTGTTGCTATAATATTTCCAGTGATTTGCAGGATCAAAAGGCTGAATAACGGCTGATCGAGAGATTCAATCCATCACAATAGGTGGTCTTACTGCATATGTTATCACAAAATAATTGATGTGCAGGTCCACAGGTCAGGCAAGCTGTCTCATTTATGAGCTATAACAATGGCCAGGTGCACAGAGGTAGATTGATAGGCACACACTGTATGTGGCAAGCACTTCGGGCTAGTAAACAAAGATTTATATTCACAGCAAGCCTGACACATCCGCAAGCCCCAGGAGCAACAAGCAATTCACCAGAGTTAGTGCCCCAATCAGAAGCACATTCTGAGACAGATTCACAGGCAAGTGTTTAAACCACAGACATATGCAGGTACGGATGGTGTGATATTAAAGTTGATATAGTTCATTCATGGAACAATCCGCCAGGGTCATCCCTTCAGCAGCATCAACTTGATATAGACAAACTCAAAGTTCCAGCAAACAACAGCATATAGCAGCATATAGGTGCATCCTAGGAAGCTGTTTCAATGATCATATGGTAAACAGTGGTTACTCCATAGGAGGCTGTTTTCAAGTCACCAGTAGAAATGCATATCATTGAGGTATACTCATCTGAGTAGCTGGTCACTGCAAAGTCCATCCACAGGAGCCCATGTGCTGCCACCACAAGTGTGTCTGGTCACAAAGAGAGCCTTAGAGGCCAACCGGTTTCATTGGTGAGATTACCAGCATCATCAGGGCAGGCTCAGAAGTTTTGCTGCCTGTGGGAGAGAGGAGCCGGCCTAAAATGGCACTGGGCGGCCAGAGGATGCTACCACGCCCCCCCATGACCACTCCCACCCCACCACCACAGGATGCAGGTGGTGAGTGAGAGGTGGAGGCAGAGGCGTGATGCATCCAATTCTCCGCATGTACGCACGGCGTTCCCCCCGCGTCCGCATGCGGTGATGCGGATCAAAGGAGGGAACGCATATATGCGTACAAGTGCACGCACAGCGTTTCCCTCGCGTCCGCAACCGCCAAGCGGATCAGGTAGGAGGGAACGCGTATATGCGTACGACTGTACGCGACCCACAGAGACCCCCAACAGGGCCGCTATGGAAATGCGGCCGACGCAAAAGGGCTCCGGGATCGCTGAGGGGCACGGACTAACAAGACCCCACCCCCTGATCGATGGTAAGGAGAAAGGGTGGCCCGGCTGTCCCGCAGGCGGGGCCCCGGGTCCCCTGGGCCGCCCAGTCACCATCACCACCGGAGCGCCACCATAGCCGCGGCCAAGTGTGCCCCGGGGCAACAGGAAACGGGGCAGGGGGGGGGGGGGGGGGGAGGGGAGGGCCACGGGGGGAGGAGGACGGGGAAGGCCCACAGGCAGGCCACGGGCCAGCAGGCATTAGCCCATTATGGTCCATGTCAGGCCAAAGACTGGGCCGACCCCGAGCACCCCCCCAGGGCCCATCGATCCCCCACCAACCCCACCCCACATCTCCCCTCGTTTGGTCCCCTATCGGCAGGACAACAGTTTATTTATTATTATTTCATTTATTTTCGTATTCTATTTTTTTGCTTATGATTACTTAATTATATATAGCTATTAGGGATTTATTATTAATGGAAATATTTTTGCATTATTATATTATGTTTTTTTCAATATGTAACATTTTTCGATGACGTTGCTGATCCTGTGGGAGGTGGTAGCTATGGCCCCCCCGGCGCGCCGCACTTGCTGGTGGTCCTGGATGTGGGGTGGGGTTGGTGGGGGATCGATGGGCCCTGGGGGGGTGCTCGGGGTCGGCCCAGTCTTTGGCCTGACATGGACCATAATGGGCTAATGCCTGCTGGCCCGTGGCCTGCCTGTGGGCCTTCCCCGTCCTCCTCCCCCCGTGGCCCTCCCATCCCCCCCTGCCCCGTTTCCTGTTGCCCCAGGGCACACTTGGCCGCGGCTATGGTGGCGCTCCGGTGGTGATGGTGACTGGGCGGCCCAGGGGACCCGGGGCCCCGCCTGCGGGACAGCCGGGCCACCCTTTCTCCTTACCATCGATCAGGGGGTGGGGTCTTGTTAGTCCGTGCCCCTCAGCGATCCCGGAGCCCTTTTGCGTCGGCCGCATTTCCATAGCGGCCCTGTTGGGGGTCTCTGTGGGTCGCGTACAGTCGTACGCATATACGCGTTCCCTCCTACCTGATCCGCTTGGCGGTTGCGGACGCGAGGGAAACGCTGTGCGTGCACTTGTACGCATATATGCGTTCCCTCCTTTGATCCGCATCACCGCATGCGGACGCGGGGGGAACGCCGTGCGTACATGCGGAGAATTGAATGCATCACGCCTCTGCCTCCACCTCTCACTCACCACCTGCATCCTGTGGTGGTGGGGTGGGAGTGGTCATGGGGGGGCGTGGTAGCATCCTCTGGCCGCCCAGTGCCATTTTAGGCCGGCTCCTCTCTCCCACAGGCAGCAAAACTTCTGAGCCTGCCCTGATGATGCTGGTAATCTCACCAGTGAAACCGGTTGGCCTCTAAGGCTCTCTTTGTGACCAGACACACTTGTGGTGGCAGCACATGGGCTCCTGTGGATGGACTTTGCAGTGACCAGCTACTCAGATGAGTATACCTCAATGATATGCATGAAAACAGCCTCCTATGGAGTAACCGCGAGTAACCACTGTTTACCATATGATCATTGAAACAGCTTCCTAGGATGCACCTATATGCTGCTATATGCTGTTTGCTGGAACTTTGAGTTTGTCTATATTAAGTTGATGCTGCTGAAGGGATGACCCTGGCGGATTGTTCCATGAATGAACTATATCAACTTTAATATCACACCATCCGTACCTGCATATGTCTGTGGTTTAAACACTTGCCTGTGAATCTGTCTCAGAATGTGCTTCTGATTGGGGCACTAACTCTGGTGAATTGCTTGTTGCTCCTGGGGCTTGCGGATGTGTCAGGCTTGCTGTGAATATAAATCTTTGTTTACTAGCCCGAAGTGCTTGCCACATACAGTGTGTGCCTATCAATCTACCTCTGTGCACCTGGCCATTGTTATAGCTCATAAATGAGACAGCTTGCCTGACCTGTGGACCTGCACATCAATTATTTTGTGATAACATATGCAGTAAGACCACCTATTGTGATGGATTGAATCTCTCTATCAGCCGTTATTCAGCCTTTTGATCCTACAAATCACTGGAAATATTATAGCAACACAGCCGGAATCTGATACACCTGTGCTTTTTCTACTAGGATGTCTCTTTTCATTTAGGTCCTGGACACTTGGCCCTTAAAACCAATGAAACATCGCAGCAACACAGCCAGTATCTGATACACCTGTGCTTTTCTACCAGGATGTATTTTTCCATTTAGGTCCTGGACACTTGGCCCTTAAAACCAATGAAACATTGCAGCAACACAGCCAGTATCCGATACACCTGTGCTTTTCTACTAGGATGTATTTTTCCATTAGGTCCTGGACACTTGGCCTTTAAAACCAATGATATATTTCTCTCCAAGGTCTTTTGTTTCAATGTTACCTGCTAGGAGTCGCTTCCCCCTTTTTTGCATTAAGATATTTGATGGATTGCGCACTATCAATATTTTTTAGGGGATCCCCTACATTTTTCCATCTGGCCTAGACATGGTGGCCCACCTGTGTGTTCTGGTCAATTTTAAATAGATTTACATATATATGTGTTTGTATTTTGGTCACTAATAAAATGTGTACTTTTATATATAATTTATTTCCTCCTGCTTCCTTAGTCTTACATTGATCATATTGAGAAGTCTCAGACTTGTGGAGGATTATCTGTGATAGGAATTTTTAGGACCCATTTGTCTAAATATTGAACCAAGGTGTCGGACCAAGGGAAAGGATATGAGGTCTTCAATATTTAACCCTCTTAAGCTGGAATTTTTTTTATTGATTCAAGTTTAAGTCTACCCAGCAAGGTTAATGGCTGCACTTGGGGCTCTGGAGGAGGTTAATGACTGCACTGCATACAGTATTGCAGCCACTAACCCCTCCTGTCCCTTAAGTGCAGTCAATACCTCCTCCAGGCCCCCAAGTGCTGCAATTATTCACTCTCTCTTATGCAGCCCAGTATTTCCCCCCGCCCCTTTCCTTGTTAATGGTTGTGGCCAGGACTTTCAGACCCGTATTTTCTTAGCATTTCCTTTCCTCAAAGTATAACTTACCATTGGGCAAGTTGCTGCAAATGGGAATGTCACTATTAGTACACACATTACTCAGTGTGCTCAGTGTTGCCCGTGACTCATGTAATTTTATGAAGTGAATCAGACCCGTATATTCCGACGTATAAGACGACAGGGAGTATAAGACGACCCCTCAACTTTTTCAGTTAAAATATAGAGTTTGGGATATACTCGCCGTACAAGACTACCCCTCTTCCAACGCACACCAATACAAAAAAAAAAACTATCATATACTGGTGCTATGTATGAACAGATACTGGTGCTGTACTGTATGTGGCATCCAGTTTATAACAGTATATAGGTGATTGACTGGTTGGATTGGTCAACTTTCCCTCTCCCTAAGCGGATTGGCCAGCTCTCCTTGTCTACCTGTTTATCAGAGCGGTATGGAAGAATAAATTGCGTTGTGCCCATTAAAACACGCCTCTTTCACCCTTCTGGCCCGCCCTTGTATCCTATTTACTTCCTTCTCTGCCTCTCAGATCTCACACATGCACCTGTCAGTAACAGGATAGGGAGTATCACAAGGAAACAATGACACCCGGAGTATAAGACGACCCCTGACTTTTCAGATGATTTTCAAGGGTTAAAAAGTAGTCATATGCCAGAATATACTGTAAATTTCTAGACTTATACTCGAGTATATACAGCAATTAAAGATGATTTTTAAGGAGAATGTACAGTAATCATTTGTCTTCATTTTATTTCTAACCAGGAAACAGTAACATTTAAGGTTTCTTTCTGTTGTACCATCAGTTTTGACTGGTGAATTCTAGGTGAATAGCTCATGGACCTCAATTATCAGTCCCCAAGTCTTATAATTATTACAGGTCTCAAAATCTGTCGGGCATACCAGAACATGCAATTCCCAGAAGACACTTTCATTCATACTACTACAGAGGTTCTCACTTTACTGTATATTCCTCCACATGCACTACTATAGAGGTTCTCACTTTATACCTGGGTTGTGTTCCAAGTGGGAACTGTTCAAGTCAAGGTTCACAAATGAAAAATAGCTTCTTACTGACAATCAATGACTGCACTAGCTGTGTTCTATATGCATCTTATGATTTGTAACATAAGAGTGAATAAAATAAGGACGCTTCCTACACAAATCAGTGCTGTGTTTGCTAAAAAAGAAATTAATTCAAAAACTGCATATTTGAAATGGATCACAAGCACATGAAGGATAAAAGCTGCTTATGCTAAGTGCTGCTTTACATACACTCTGATCTATGGCATTACACTGCAGTAACCAGGCAACAGACAGGCACAACAGATCTTCTGCATGTTAGTGGAACAGCTAAAGTGAGATAGGACTTTTTGCCTGGGGCCCACTGGCAGCGCTTTTGTAGCACGCCACATCAGTGGAAGCCTATGGAGGTGGTTCCACTTACAGCATTACAATCGCAAAGCGTTGCATGCAGCATTTTGCGAGCAACCTAGCAGCAATCCCATTCAATGACGGCAGAGCCAAATCACGATCGTTTCAGGAATCACAATTTAAATGGATACTAAAAAACAAGTTTTACTTACCTGGGGCTTCTAGCAGCCCCCTGCAGCCGTCCTGTGCTCACGCAGCCACTCACCGATGCTCCGGTCCACCGTCGCAGGTTAGTTTCGTTTTTGCCGACTGGGAGGCAGCAGGCTGATTGTTTCCTCGCCGTCACCCTGCCCTGTCTGGATCCCCCGCAATTTGACCCGAACGTCTTCCAGTCGGGGACAGTTAGCGATGTCCGGCATCGTGCACTCACCTGTTGCGCTCCCATAGCTGGGAGTGTTCTACACCTGCTCAGTAGTACGCTCCTGGCAGCAGGGCTGCGCATGCGCAGTATGCTTCGACTTTCCAGGCCGAACTGCTGAAGATCCAGGCAGCGCAGGACAGCGAGGGAGTGATCAGCCTGGAGGAGGCTGGAGGAAGCCCCAGGTATTTTTTTTTTTATAACTTCCCATCTCAGATTCCCTTTACCCCAACTGACAGCGTCTTTAGTGATCTGTTATGATAGGTTACTAACTCTAAAGGTGGCTACACACCATACAATTAAAAGATCCAATTTTACACTAATTCGATAAATATAATCGGTTGTCACCAAAAAAAAGAAAGCTTTTCGAACTTCTTGTTTTTTTTCGATTGGACATGTTGGAAAAATCAGACCAATTTTAGCAAGGATTGAATGGCGTGTGATGGATTGTGAAATTGTATTCAACCAGAAAAACAAATTGTATGTAATTATTTAGTACATAGGAAAACATGGACATTACTTTGAAAATCAGTTGTCCTTTCAGTTAGAACTGAGAGCAACTAATATGCTCAGTTTCCACTATACGCCTTTTAAATGAAAGCTTTTTCAAAATACACTGCTATGGAAAAACCGCATACAAAAAAAAATTACGTTTTTCCATACCAGTGTATTGTGAAAAAGCGCTCAGTTAAAACTGAGCCATATGAAAATATGGGCATTACTTTGAAAATCCGTTTTCTTTCAGTTTTAACTGGGAGCCCTAGGGGTCGTTTTACACTATATCAGTTGCTGTCAGTTGTAACTGAAAGGACAACTGATGTGCAGTCCAGTGTCCATGTTTTCCTATGGCCTCATTCACACTATATACTGAAAAACTGAAGCTTTTTCACAATGCACTGCTATGGAGAGAAAAGAAATGCATAACACCACATTAAGTGTAAAAGAGACCTTATACTTCTATCTTTTTTGTGCTTCACAACTTTGTCCTATTATCTCTATGCATCTTTTTATTATTTGTGCCACTCAGCACTTTGAACTCATCTGACCTCATTATACTTCAGTTTTTCCTTTATCTCCTACATTTCTGCCAATTCTTGTGAAGCAGGTTCTCCCTGACTTGTACTGTGACCCAGGAGGCACAATGGTGCTATTCTGTAATACTTCCTCTTCCCAAATGAAAAACAAAAACAGAGTGTAAAAAGTTGCTTTTACGGAAATTGAACAGCCCATGAGATGAATATTACCTGGTTGGTATAGGTGCGGACTTTGTCTTCTCTGGTTCAATGATGTTCTCTGTTATCAAGGCAGCTGCATTACTGGACATAGAGGAACCACCAGAGCTTCCAAATCCTCCAAAACCTGGAGCCTTTTTCCCCTGCCGCTCGGCATCTCTTCTCGCCTGCTGCAGCTCTTTTGCTTTACGCCTCATCTCTGCCTTTGCTTCTCGCTCCTGAGTCTACAAGGGGAACATACATACTCATTATTAATTTATAAAATCACGGCATTAGCTCCAACTAAAATAATGGAAAATACTGGAGGAAAAATATCAAACTAGAAATGTAAAGAAGGGGGGGGGGGGGGTGTCAGGTGTAAAATAGTCTTTAAATTAAACGTGGCATGTAAGCAGATCCAGTACTAAGTGCACTTTCAGCACACAGGCACACCAGAGACAAAGTACACTGGTAGTAAGCAATCAAATCAGGAGTGAATTGCAGTATTTGCTGAGAGGCAGTTTGGGAGTGATGTGCAGTACTAGCATAGGGGAAGATTGGGAGTGAAGTGCGGTATTTGCATACGTGCAGAATTTGCATACGGGCAGATTGGGAGTGAAGTGCAGTTTATGCACAGAGGCAGATTGGGAGTGAAGTGCGGTATTTGCATAGGGGCAGATTGGGAGTGAAGTGCGGTATTTGCATACGTGCAGAATTTGCATACGGGCAGATTGGGAGTGAAGTGCAGTATATGCATAGAGGCAGATTGGGAGTGAAGTGCAGTATATGCATAGAGGCAGATTGGGAGTGAAGTGCAGTATATGCATAGAGGCAGATTGGGAGTGAAGTGCAGTATATGCATAGAGGCAGATTGGGAGTGAAGTGCAGTACCAGCATGGAGGCAGATTGGGAGTGAAGTGCAGTACCAGCATGGAGGCAGATTGGGAGTGAAGTGCAGTACCAGCATGGAGGCAGATTGGGAGTGAAGTGCAGTACTAGCATGGAGGCAGATTGGGAGTGAAGTGCAGTACCAGCATGGAGGCAGATTGGGAGTGAAGTGCAGTACCAGCATGGAGGCAGATTGGGAGTGAAGTGCAGTACCAGCATAGAGGCAGTTTGGGAGTGAAGTGCAGTACCAGCATGGAGGCAGATTGGGAGTGAAGTGCAGTACCAGCATGGAGGCAGATTGGGAGTGAAGTGCAATACCAGCATGGAGGCAGATTGGGAGTGAAGTGCAGTACCGGCATAGAGGCAGATTGGGAGTGAAGTGCAATACTAGCATAGACTAAGCCAATTGGCTGTTCTCTTTTTAAATCTATTGGTTGATTATTGGGTGCTCACTATATAAAGGTTATATGTGTGTCACTGCATTTATGGCTGTAACTGCTTGAGAAAGGGCTGAAACCTGAAACAGCGTGCGGTCGCCACATAGCCATTTTTATTGATGTTTCAATAAAGAGCTTTATATTTTTGGGAGTGCCAGCCTCCATCGTGTTTGCCAGTACTAGCATTGTAGTAGTACTGCAGTACCAGCATGGAGGCAGATTGCCTTTAGTGGTTTTGCCTCGGATCAGGTATACGTTAATATCCTAGTTTGATCAATATTGAGGCCGATAATAGCATACAAGGAACTGCCATGTCACGTGGCTATTAGGTGACCGCTATCCCTGCAACTCCTCCCACATCTAAAGCAGCAGCTACTCAGGACAACTTATAAATTTTTAATGAGGTATGGAATGTCAACTTAAATTAAAAGAAGCTGTTGTAACAAAAGACAAAGAGCAGTATCAGAGTCCGGCTACATTTTAAGCAGATCGATTCATTAAAAAAGATCTCACCTCTCTCACTGCCCGGAACACTTTCTCTTCATGTGAGTCCATTTCAGTGAATGTTCTGATCTGGGCCAAGTTGACATTTTCTCTGTATCCCAAAGCCACAATTTCATCAAATGCAAAAATTAAATCAAAACAATGGTCAGAGATTTCAGTTTCCTCCAGAGCTCGACAGTATTCTGGAATCTGCAAAAGATTACAAAACATTACTGTGTTGTATCTCGATACAAAATTATTTTTACTTTTTTCATGGGAGGAGACAATACATATTCGAAAGTAACTTTACATATTGACCACATTAATGCAAAAGTGATACTATAATAAATGACACATAATTCACATTATAAACTGCAGTAAACAGACAACTGATCATGAAAAAAAATTGTTGGTTCAGCCATGTTACTACAGGACGTATCAAAAAGTAGACCAAAGTCTAAGGCCACGTTCACATTACCAAACGCGGATGGCCGTACGTTCAGAACGCAACGCGTACGAACGCGCGCCATCGGCATTTGTATGCTTTGCGTGGCTGATCCCATTTACTAAAAGTGAATGGGACAGCCGCGCATTTTAGGAAAAAATGCGTGCAGCATGCGTTTCCGGACCGCATAGGTACGGACCGCATGCAGTGTGAACATCAGACAGTGCAGTCTATGCACTGTCTGATGTCGTGGGTGTCTGCCTCCTGCACGTGTTCCCGAAACGCGGATGGGAACGCGTGCAGTGTGAACGGGGCCTAATAGTGCAGAGACTGAGACCAAGTGTCATAGAAAACAAAACATTTTTATGCTGGGAATAAATGATTCGTTTTTTTAAGGCAGATTTACTGGTCGATTGATTTCCATTCACTTCTATGAGAAAATCGATCAGAAAAATAATTGAAATCAGATCAGACCTGTCGGAAATTATCTATCGAGCCATCTATCTGCTGTGGTGTGTTTGTCATCTCTTAAGCACCATCTACACGATACGATTCTTTGTACGATTACGATTTTATTTACGATCTGATTAAATCCAACATGTCCGATCGGAATTCGATTCAATTCAATTAGATTTGCCATTGTTTTGCAATGTATCGTGTAGATTGGGCTTAATGATGGCTTACATGCTGTACTCAATTGTTCAGGGGTTTTATCTACAAGGTATACAATAGTGTACTAGTGTATAGGCATAAAGTGGACTGGGGAGGATGAAAGACCAAATCATTGACTTGTGTTGGGTATTTGTGGTCTATAATCAATGGTTGATCAACAATCTATGCCATCTTTGCCACCCCCACTGCTCTGTACTTGCACTATCCCCAACTGGAAATAAAGGGATTTCCTAAGGAAGTGGTGCCCCGCTTTTTTCCTTTCTGCTGGATGGTACAAGTGTATTGGATGTGCACGCCCCTTTTTTCCAGCTCCGATGGTCCGCCCCTGCTGCATTTGGTGCCAGGTACTGTTCTTTTTAAAAATAACTATGTCATCTTTACAGTTGATGGTACAATTGTTTAGTCGACAATCTGATAGCTTCTTTGTGTGCTTGAAGCTAATAACAGACTATTAAAATGTATGCCACTGTGTATGGCCAGCTTAACCACTTGAGGACCGTGGGCTTTACCCCCCCTTAAGGACCAGGCACTTTTTTTCCATTCAGACCACTGCAGCTTTAACGGTTTATTGCTCGCTCATACAACCTACCACCTAAATGAATTTGACCTCCTTTTCTTGTCACTAATAAAGCTTTCTTTTGGTGCTATTTGATTGCTGCTGTGATTTTTACTTTTTATTATATTCATCAAAAAAGACATTAATTTTGTCAAAAAAAAAACCTTTTTTTTAACTTTTTGTGCTGACATTTTTCAAATAAAGTAAAATTTCTGTATACATGCAGCATGAAAAATGTGGACAAACGTTTTTGATAAAAAAACAAAAAAAAACATTCAGCCTATATTTATTGGTTTGGGTAAAAGTTATAGCGTTTACAAACTATGGTGCAAAAAGTAAATTTTCCCATTTTCCAGCATCTCTGACTTTTCTGACCACCTGACATGTTTCATGAGGGGCTAGAATTCCAGGATAGTATAAATACCCCCCAAATGACCCCATTTTGGAAAGAAGACATCCCAAAGTATTCACTGAGAGGCATAGTCAGTTCATAGAAGATATTATTTTTTGGCACAAGTAAGCGGAAAATGACACTTTGTGACAAAAAAAAAAAAGGTTTCCATTTCTTCTAACTTGCGACAAAAAAAAAAAATGAAATCTGCCACGGACTCACCATGCCCCTCTCTGAATACCTTGAAAAGGCTACTTTCTAAAATGGGGTCATTTGTGGGGTGTGTTTACTGTCCTGACATTTTGGGGGGTGCTAAATTGTAAGCACCCCTGTAAAGCCTAAAGGTGCTCATTGGACTTTGGGCCCCTTAGCGCAGTTAGGATGCAAAAAAGTGCCACACGTGGTATTGCTGTACTCAGGAGAAGTAGTATAATGTGTTTTGGGGGTGTATTTTTACACATAACCATGCTGGGTGGGAGAAATATCTCTGTAAATGACAATTGTTTGATTTTTTTTTTTTTACATACAATTGTCCATTTACAGAGATATTTCGCCCACTCAGCATGGGTATGTGTAAAAATACACCCCAAAACACATTATACTACTTCTGAGTACGGCGATACCACATGTGTGGCACTTTTTTGCACCCTAACTGCGCTAAGGGGCCCAAAGTCCAATGAGTACCTTTAGGATTTCACAGGTCATTTTTGTTTCAAGATTACTCCTTACGGTTTAGGGCCCCTAAAATGCCAGGGCAGTATAGGAACCCCACTAATGACCCCATTTTAGAAAGAAGACACCCCAAGGTACCAAGGTATTCCGTTAGGTGTATGGCGAGTTCATAGAAGATTTTAATTTTTGTCGCAAGTTAGCAGAAATTGATTTTAATTGTTTTTTTTTTTTCACAAAGTGTCATTTTCCGCTAATTTGTGACAAAAAATAAAATCTTCTATGAACTCACCATACTCCTAACGGAATACCCTTGGTGTCTTCTTTCTAGAATGGGGTCATTTGTGGGGTTCCTATACTGCCCTGGCATTTTAGGGGCCCTAAACCGTGAGGAGTAGTCTTAAAAACCAAATGTCGCAAAATGACCTGTGAAATCCTAAAGGTACTCATTGGACTTTGGGCCACTTAGCGTACTTACGGCGGTACCACGTGTGACACTTTTTTGCAGCCTAGGTGCGCTAAGGGGCCCAACGTCCTATTCACAGGTCATTTTGAGGCATTTGTTTTCTAGACTACTCCTCACGGTTTAGGGCCCCTAAAATGCCAGGGCAGTATAGGAACCCCACAAGTGACCCCATTTTAGAAAGAAGACACCCCAAGGTATTCCGTTAGGTGTATGGCGAGTTCATAGAAGATTTTATTTTTTGTCACAAGTTAGTGAAAAATGACACTTTGTGAAAAAATAAAAAATAAAAATCAATTTCCGCAGAATACCTTGGGGTGTCTTTTTTCTAAAATAGGGTCACTTGTGGGGTTCCTATACTGCCCTGGCATTTTACGGGCCCAAAACTGTGAAACCAAATGTCTCAAAATTACTGTTCAGGGGTATAAGCATCTGCAAATTTTGATGACAGGTGGTCTATGAGGGGGCGAATTTTGTGGAACCGGTCATAAGCAGGGTGGCCTTTTAGAGGACAGGTTGTATTGGGCCTGATCTGATGGATAGGAGTGCTAGGGGGGGTGACAGGAGGTGATGGGTGTCTCAGGGGGTGGTTAGAGGGGAAAATAGATGCAATCAATGCACTGGGGAGGTGATCGAAAAGGGGTCTGAGGGGGATCTGAGGGTTTGGCCGAGTGATCTGGAGCCCACACGGGGCAAATTAGGGCCCGATCTGATGGGTAGGTGTGCTAGGGGGTGACAGGAGGTGATCTGACGTCGGATCTGCGGGCGATCTATTGGTGTGGGTGGGTGATCCGATTGCCCGCAAGGGGCAGGTTAGGGGCTGATTGATGGGTGGCAGTGACAGGGGGTGATTGATGGGTGATTGATGGGTGATCAGAGGGATAGATGCATACAGTACACGGGGGGGGGGGGGGGTGATCAGGAGGGAGCAGGGGGCAGTTTAGGGAATAAAAAAAAAATATAGCGTTGACAGATAGTGACAGGGAGTGATTGGGGGGGTGATTGGGTGCAAACAGTGGTCTGGGGGGTGGGCTGAGGGGTGCTGTGGGCGATCAGGGGGCAGGGGGGGGGGGAATCAGTGTGCTTGGGTGCAGACTAGGGTGGCTGCAGCCTGTCCTGGTGGTCCCTCGGACACTGGGCCCACATTACAAAGTGTATTATACACTTATACGGCGATCCGGGTGCTAGTAACCCGCCGGCGCTTCCGAACGGCCGGCGGGTTACAGCGCGAGGTGGGCGGAGCCAGTCCCCAGCGGCCGATCGCGCCGCCCATGCCCCTACAAGGACCGCCGCCTCTGGGCATGAGCTGGTCCTTGCGGGGTCCACTTTCCGGCCGCCTCTGTGCGTTGGGTGGTCGGGAAGTGGTTAAAGAGAGTCTGAAGCCATAAAATAACTCTTTTTACTTGACATTTATCTTCAGCAATAAGATCATAGCTGAAACGCCGCATTCTCGTGCCAGAATCATGTCTTTATATCCATCAAATCCCAGGGGAAAACTGTACGACTTTCCAGGTCGTGGATTTTGCTGCCCAGGGAAGGCTGAGCTTTGGGCTGTAGCTCTGCCGAGTCCAGTCAATCTCCGCCTCTCCCCGCCCCTCTCAGTGAAAAAACACAGAGGGGTGGGGAGAGGCAGAGATTGACTCGAGCAGAGGGAGATCTACTGCGCAAAGATCTCCCTCTACCAGGAAGCGATCCACAAATTTTGCCCGGGGTCAAACTTCACTCAATTTAGATATGGAAAAAAGATTGAGAGGCATAAATATCTGTTCTGGGGTTTCTACTTAGCTATTTACATAGTATTTCCTGTTCTGTTACACATCTCAATATAGTGTCCTGATTTTTTTCTATTCTCCACACAATTTTGTCTCTTCTCCGAATAGGAGAAAATGTTTCCATATTATTAGATGATTTGGGAGCCCTGTTATTCTAAGTTGTTATTCTACTCTGTTATACTAAGTTCATGTTTGAAGTTTTAAGCATGTGTTTATATGGAAGTGGCAGACCACCGATCTTTCTGTCACTGCTCAAAAATGTAATGATACAAAGGACAAACACTTATATAGCGCTTTTCTCCTGGCGGACTCAAAGCGCCAGAGCTGCAGCCACTAGGACGCGCTCTATAGGCAGTAGCAGTGTTAGGGAGACTTGCCTAAGGTCTCCTACTGAATAGGTGCTGGCTTACTGAACAGGCAGAGCCGAGATTTGAACCCTGGTCTCCCGTGTCAGAGGCAGAGCCCTTAACCAATTTTATGATACCATAATTATTTCTGAAACACTGTATTCTTTTCGAAGGTTTGCATTTCTTGTTTTTATGAAAAGCTTCAATAAAATCTGTTCTGCCATGGGAATGCAGCGTTTCAGCTATGATTTATTGCTTAAGATAAATGGCCAATTACAAAGAAAATTTTTTTTGGGGGGGGGGGGGGGGGGGGCTTCAGAATCTCTATAACATGGGGGAACAGACCACATTGGTGAATGGGAGCTAGGACCACCTGAAACAAGCAGCAAAGATAAAGCCCTTCCCGCCCTATCTATGGGCAAAACAACTGGAGGCAGGGGGCACCAAGAGTTACATGGTAGTGCTGGGATAGTGAACAGTGGCCCTTCACTTATTTTCCTCTCTCTCAAGAATGGTCAATGAGATGCTAATTTTATACAGCTTGGAAATCAATCTACTATAGCAGCTGCTACATTGCTCTAGTCCATTTCCAACTGCTTAAATTAAAATTTGCATTAACTAAGAATTATATCTCACTGATCATCTGTACGGTTAATGTTAGACGAGATTTAACGTGCTCTGTAATACATCTAGCCGAATATATAACTGAATTTCAGAAGCACTTAGAAAAACACTATTTTATTTTAAAGTGGACCTGTCAGGTTTTGCAAAGCATAAACTGATGACATATTGCAAGTTCTTAATGGTTTTCCAAGTCACTTTTTGTGCTCTCATAGACACCCCTTATGGAAGGCATAATCTAAACAGAAGCCTTGGCATAGCGTATGGAAGAAATCGCCACCGGAAGACTTTCGCGCAGGATACAGCCAATATGCGGCTTACCTTGCTCCTGCACAAGTCTCGGCACTGCTAATTACTATTCCCCCCTCCAGGTCCACGTGGATGGTGGGAAATTATGTAATTTGGCTTCCAGCTATTGCTGGCAGCCGAATTTCAGCGTTTTAAATTAACTTCAGCTTAGTCTTCTGACTACGCCAAAGTTACTCACTGTGTGCCACTATAGCCATAATTCCTATTACGGTCTATAGTGCCGCCGGCTGCGCCCAAATCTCCTGCGTTGTAATACACATGCTCGCTCAGGATATGTGCAGCTAGGGATATCTGCCATGTCACCCCACAAGCAAGGCAGAGGACCTGACGGGCCATTAGTAATAGTAACACTTTCATTCCTGTAAGAATGGAGAAGGTCATAGAGCTAAGGTACAGCAAAACGTATGGCTTGTGTTCAGCATATGCAGGGATCAGTAGACTTTCTGGTAACACAGGAGGACTACATGCCTTCTATTTCTCCATATCAGTTATAAAACTGAGACAATTTTGATAGGTTCAATACAAAAACATTCAATCTACATGATTTCAGGGGAAGGTAACAAATAACCACTCAGTTTATATATGCTTCTCTACTAAAACAAAATCACGCCGCTAATGTGTAGATCCCTGTGTGGCACCAGAACAGCTGTGACCCATCAAGGCATGGACTCCATGCAAACTTTGAAGGTGTTCTAAGATATCTGGTACAAAGACTTTAGATGCAGATCCTTTAAGTCCAGCAAGTTGTGAGGTGTGGCCTTCATGGATAAGAACTTCCTTTTCCAGCATTTGCCACAAAAGCTACAAACAAGGTTGAAATCTGGAAAAGTGGAGGCCGAAGAAATTGTGATTTATCAGACCAGGCTGCAGTCTTCCATTGCTCCACTGTAGGCTGTTTCAGAGGTGGAGAGGGGTCAGCGTGGGCACCCTGGTCCAAGGCTACTTAATCCCGTACATAGCAAACTGAGATGTAAAGGCCACAAAAACATTGCCCTATAGAGTTTATTCTAAAGACCCCCCCCCCCCCTTTTTTTTTTTATTAAAATTTTGACTTGAGATACATGTGACACTATAAGAAAGTGACACTATAAGAAAATATATCACTGTATTCCTACAATGGCTAAGACAGCAAGAAGAAGATAAAAGCCCCCCTATAATTATATGTATATAATTATGCCATAATGAGCAAAACATTCCCAAATCAGGATACAAGATATATACAAAAAACTTTATTAAAGTAGCCAACTACAAACAATAATAAAAACAATTTAATAACAATGCGACCAGACCTGGACTGAAAGGCCCCTAATATAGTGTGAAATCACTGGGCCAGATGCTGGTAATAATAATTATTCATGCCCTACCTAGGAGTCTCTGCGGTCTTGATGTAATTTTTGCACATTATTAATTGATTATGGCACTAGCACTTTAATCAGTGGCAGCTTTTGTCTGAGGATTGTTTAATATAGATTATTGGTGAATGCCTTTCCGTTGGAGGCCTACTGTGGTCCAGTGTCATTAGTGTTTTTCATTATTTAAAGGAAAGGTTCAGGGACGCTACAAAAAAATAAAAATCCACATCCACTTACCTGGGGCTTCCTCCAGCCCGTGGCAGGCAGGAGGTGCGCTCGGCGCAGCTCCGCAGGCTCCCGGTGGTCTCCGGTGGCCGACCTGGCAAGGCCGGCCCTCTTCTGCGCTCCATGCCGGCGCGCTGACGTCATCGGACATCCTCCAGGCTGTACTGCGCATGCTCAGTAGTTCTGAACATGCGCAGTACAGCCCGGAGGATGTCCGATGACGACAGCGTGCCGGAGTGGAACGCACAATGGAGCGCAGAAGAGGCCCGACCTGGCCAGGTCGGCCACCGGGATCCTGCGGAGGAAGCCCCAGGTAAGTGGATGTGGATTTTTTATTTTTTTTGTAGCGTCCCTGAACCTTCCCTTTAATAGGCCGTGGCACTGTTAGTATTAAGACCGCAGAGACTCCTAGGTAGGGCATTAATTATTATTATCATTACCAGCATCTGGCTCAGTGATTTCACACTATATTAGGGGCCTTTCAGTCCAGGTCTGGTCGCATTGTTTTTAAATTGTTTTTATTATGGTTTGTAGTTGGCTACTTTAATAAAGTTTTTTGTATATATCTTTTATCCTGATTTGGGAATTTTTTGCTCATTATGGCATAATTATATACATATAATTATAGGGGGGGCTTTTATCTTCTTGTTGTCTTAGCCTTAGTATGGTTCAGGTTGGTGACCTTCCCCCTATTAATTAACCTATCAAGGTATTTTCAGTAACATTGTTACATAGATATGTCTGCTTATTTTCTTTGCGTAAAGTATGTATTCCTACAATGGCCTTTTTTTGTCGGGCCATTAGCATTAGAACACTTAAAGGACATCCTAGGTGAAAATAAACTGATGAGATAAACAATTGTATCCACCCTTCTCCTAAAAATGACTTTTTTAGATATCAAACTGTTTTATTTTATATTTAAAACTAGTTTTTAAGTTTTTACTGTTTCATTGTCTCGTTCATTAATACCTTCATTGAAGTATGCCAGAGCTCAGATCTATG
Organism: Hyperolius riggenbachi; assembly: GCF_040937935.1. NCBI lineage: Eukaryota > Metazoa > Chordata > Amphibia > Anura > Hyperoliidae > Hyperolius > Hyperolius riggenbachi. The sequence goes on along the minus strand of NC_090651.1, from coordinate 270,795,919 downwards.
AATTATTGACCCTTTTTATTTCTTTACTGCTATCAGAAGCCATTTACTGAAAGAAAAGTGTTTTATGGCTGTAATTACTTATCAGTGAAGGTTATGATATAGTCTGACCCAGTCCAACCTGGACAGAAACTGTCACTTGTATACCTGATGTTTAACTCTTTCGGGCAGAGAAAGAAAAAATGAAACAGCATAGTCATTTGCATGCTTTGAACTGTACATATATCTGTCTATCGGTTGTCCTTTAACCCTCCTGGCGGTTTATCAAAATCCGCCATGGGCAGCAAAGTCATTTTTTTAAAAAAAATGTATGTAGCGAGACAAGGTCTCGCTACATGAAAGCCGCTATCAGAGAGATCCCGCGGCGCGACGAATAGTGGCCGATCGGCGGCGGCGGTCGCATTGCACACGTAGCTAGCAAAGTGCTAGCTGCGTGTAGCAAAAAAAAAGAATTATGCAAATCGGCCCAGCGGGGCCTGAGCGGTGCCTTCCGGCGGCATAGCCTGTGCTCAGCACGGGCTTACTGCCAGGGAGGTTAAAACATAAATTTTTTTTTCAATACCATCTGATTTAACTTCCCTGGCAGTATGATTATTTAAGGTCTAAAAGCCATGCATTTTTTCACAAGCTTTGAAACCCTAAAAACAAGAAGAAGAAAAAACACCACAGAGAGATCTGCAGCAGCTCCTGCATAAAACTCACTCAGGCACGGGATTACCTCTCTGAGCTGCGGATTTCCGCCCCGAGCCTGACTCGGGATTACCGCTAAAGAGGTTCAACTAAACAGTGTGCTACTATATTCTCTGTGAGGGCGTCAGGATGCAGACCAGTGTTGTCTTCAGAAATGTAATTTAATCAGCTAGGGTAAAGCCCTAGTTAAGTGGTCAAAAAGTAGAGGTGACCACTACTGGTTGGTGCCATATACATCATATTCAGTGTACCAAATTTCCATTGTCCTCGATTGTGTGTTGAATATTTTCCAGCCCCTCACCATACTTTGCTGCAGTTTTTGGTGATTTTCAAATATGCCTCAGCTTTCCAATACCGCTCTATTGAAACCCAAGCAAAGCATCCCCAACATCTTTCCAGACCCATCCAAGTGTTTCAGCTTTGTAGTCCCTAATAACCATAGACAAAGGCTGAGCCCACCTGTGACAGCAGTCAAGGACTGGTGAGAAAATGCACAGCACAGTGCTATGCAGTTTAGTCTGTGGTCTCAGAAGTATTACAACCAGTGGCGGTATGTCTGGGAGGTGAGACAATGGTGATTTTTTTTTTCTCTTTCCAAGAAGTAAACTGCATGAGATTGTGAAGTCCAATCATCTTTAATACAGCTCATTCTGGCAAAGGGGCTTCTTTTCATGGTGTTGGGCTTTGAAGAATACAGGCTACATATCTGTATTCTATTTCTCCACACTGTTCAACTTATGAAGTATGGTGCCCATTAGGACATCAGTGTTCTCCCCAGGCTCTTTTAGCTGGGAGCTCCACCCGGCTAATTTTGGCGAGCACAGGGCTGTCATTGGCTCACCTCTTCATCTTTCTCTTATGCTGTAAGTAGAGTTGCGCCGCCTCTGCATTCCCCCGTCGGTTGCCCGGCTACTTTCTCATGCCACCCGGCTGGCAAAAAATTCTGGAGAACACTACGACATGCAGCATCCACTACACTGGTGGTGACCATCTGGAATTTCTAGATTTGATCCTATACCCAGAGGATGGTAGACTTTTGAGTAGGGGGTTCCGTAAGACGACGGCCACTAATTCAATCTTACTCTACTCCAGTTACCATCCACGCCACATCCTTGATTCTATTCCCTACAGCCAATTTTTGAGGCTGAAAAGGAATAATTCAAAACAGGATGATTTTGAGGTACAGAGTAAACAGCTGGGGTTGAGACTACTAGCAAGAGGCTATCCCTTACCCCTCCTGGTCCAGGCGTACAATAAAGCCAATGGAATGTCACGATCCCAACTTTTAAAAGAGAAGGAGGGAGGAGGTAGTCTCAAGCAGCCCCCCAAAAGAACTGTCCCTTTTGTATTTAATTACTCACCCATGGCCGATAAGATACAGTCAAGTATCCATAAGAACTGGTCCAGTTTGAGGGAAAGCCCAGGCCTGAGATCCACGGTGGGGGACAGACCACTAATATCGTTTCGCAGAGCGCGTACGATCGGGGACATAGTAATGCGCAGCGAATACAGGATACCACGGAAATTGAATTGGCTGGAACGGTCGTTACCAGTTGGCAATTTTAAATGTCATAATTGCACACACTGTAGCCAATTCATTCCAGGTAAATCTGTATGTTTAGGGGGTATTACCCTGAAAATTAAGCAGTTTATGCACTGCAGATCGAAATTCGTAGTGTATGCAGTGGTCTGCCCCTGTCACCGTTTTTACATTGGTGAGACAACAAGACAGATGAGTACCCGTTTTCAGGAACACTATCATTCCATTGTGACGGGAAAAGGGGCAACGAGGATGATTATGCATGTTAGAGAGGAGAATGATGGAAACCCAGATGTCCTGATATCAATTACCAATGCCTGTGGTAATTTGGGTTTTAATGAACGCAATGAGCTGCATTGCTTCCTCGACAAAAATTGATGTGTAAGATATAAGTGAGGGCTGGCCCCCCCCCCCAGGTATTCCTACAGGTGGGGGACCTCCCCATAATCACTCCGCTGGGTATCCCCTACTGTGTACTGTGAAACAATCTATATGAACTGAATTTTATATTGGTCATTTTATGCATGTTCCTAAATTTGATTTATTATTCGGATTTTCTCTAGGCTTTGTAGATTTATATAATGGCCTTTTTAAACTCCCCCCTAAAGATTTAACTAGGGATGTAAGAACCTGTAGTTATGGGCAAGAAATAGCGGTTCGAGAGCTTATGCAACATGTTTTTGGGAATATGCTTTACTCTGCTTACAAACTTTCTGTTTTTAAATGGGATTATGTCTATGTATGTTTGATTTTGACTTTTTTCTCTTCTTTTGATCTTTTATAGGAGGTGGGCACCAGAAACCGCTGTGTATGCGCTTCCATAGCAACATACCAGCGTGGAACGCGGAAATCCGGCTCATTGATACCCCCAGGTTATGCACGCGAGAATTGTTGGAGCCGCGTGACCAGAGGAGGCCGCGGCTCTGATTGGAGGAGACTCCCGAGTAGCCCAACCCCGAAAGGGGCGGGTCCTCTTCCCGCTGTGCAGACTGGGTGGCTCGGAGTGAAGTCTCCTGTGGACGAACGCTCGGTAATGGGCCGGAAACTGCGGTTTGGTGAGTCCCTTCCATTTCGGACCTTTTTGCAATGTATCTATTTGCTGTATCTATTTGATATATATATATATATATATATATATATATATATATATATATATGTGTGTGTGTGCGTTAGTGTGGTTATTGGTCTCTGAGGAAGCAAGTAAATTGCGAAACGGCTGTCAGACCATCCGTGATGTGTATTTGTTTGGTGGGATTAAATAAAGTGGTGGTTTTTGCAACTCTATTGGTGCCCGGACTTTGCTTCTTTTGGTTGCTGAGTGGATCTCTTTTTCCGGAGGCACAGTGAGTTGACCACCAGCCCCCCACCATAGGCTGCCAGGCGCATCCAGTGCCGATTATTCTTTTCTCAAAGCTGCAAAGCATCCACTACTCAGCAGAACACAATTACATTTCCAAGAAGCTACTTGCGTGAGTGAGACACAGTCTGCATTATGTGAAAGGCATTGTTACTCCATCCTATCAGAAAGACGATCCATATCATATGGAAGAGAATAAGCTTGAATGTTTTACACACAAATAAATATACTTAAACGTATTTAGGGATGGTCAATGAGCGATAATTCTGAGCTGATGCTGATCACAGCTATTACTGCGGAAAAAAAAACAACCCATACTGAAATGTGAGGTATTGGTAGAAGTAACAATGGAAACATAGTAACCAAGGGCTTCCTACAGACAGCAGTTGACAAGGTTCTTAAGTGCAAAATTATGTATATAAACTATAGGGCACCTATTAGGAGTGGAGCTGGTAAATCAGTGTAAAAAAAAAAAAAATGCCAGGTAAAGCCTAACCATGGAGTGGGCAGTGTGGTTACTAGGGATAGGCAATGAGAAGCAAATAATTCTGAGCTGATGCAGGATTACGTAGATTTTGTATGCAGCTTAAAAATTATCCAATCAAATTTTACCTAAGCGAAATTTGATTGGTTCCTGCATAAATTTGCATGGAAAAATTTGCATAACCCAACTTGGCATTATTTGCATTTCATTGACCATCCCTCGTGGTTGTCCACCATTGCCTGCATCAAGCATTGAGGCCCCGTTCACAGTGATGTGGGGCAGTGCATTGGACGCTCTATAATGGGGCTTACCACCTATGCAATGTTCACAATGCGGCAGGTGTGTAACAGTACGGTAACACACTGCATGCAGTGTGTTACCAGTAAACTCACGCATTAACAGCAGGCGTGATGTATACTTTTCATTAACTGTAGGCTACACTGTATGCCACGCAACATGGCTGTAACGTGAGGTACGACTTTTACGGTCCATTGTGTTCCTGCTATACAGGGAAGGAACACACAACGTCCCATTGTAAGCGTGGGCCAAGGAAATACTGAAAGCTCATTATGGAGTAGGTGAAGGCAACCTAAGGGATGCTCAAAGTGACAGAATTTATTAAAAAAAAAAAAAAAACAAAGCCCATTTGAGAGATCTTCCCCTGTCCTCTGGGGATAATGCAACTTGAAAGCGCTTAGAGATACATGAATAAATTACATTTTTTGTAACACGATTGCAGTTGGGAGAGGTAAAGCTTAGGGTGACTCACTTTAAAGAGGAACGCCAGTGAAAATAATGTAATAAAAAAGTGCTTCATTTTTACAATAATTATGTATAATTGATTTAGTCAGTGTTTGCCCATTGTAAAATATTTCCTCTCCCTGATTTACATTCTGACATTTATCATATGGTGACATTTTTACTGCTGGCAGGTGATGTCAGTGGAAGGAGAAGCTGCTTTCTTTTTTGTCAGTTGGAAACATCTGTAAACAGCTGTTATTTCCCACAAAACAACAGGGCTCCCAACAGTGTGATGTCAGGACCATGATCCTGACATCACACTGTGGGAGGGGTTTCACCACAATATCAGTCATACAGAGCCCCGATAATCTGTTTGATAAAAGGAATAGATTTCTAGTGGAAAATGGGGTATCAGCTACCGATTGGGCCGAAGTTAAATTCTTGGTCACGGTTTCTCTTTAATAAAGTTGTTTTTTTTGCATACTGGAAATTCTGATGTTCTTGGAACAAACCGCATGTAAGCACCTCTTACATGTGTCTGCCTACTATAAATATTAATAGTTTAGAACTGTCACAATGCTGACAGTGTAATGCTCTCTGAATGAACACATGGCTGGCCTGAACTGTGAACCATTAGGTTTGCTCAGCATCCTATAACTTACCACTCTAGAGAAAAGTCGGAGTGTCTCCAGGTCCTCCAGGATATTGCTGTTCTTGGTGGTAATGAGTACCATGTAAAGTTTTTCCATAGGCTGGTAGACATAGCGAACACTTTCAGTTTCCACAAATGTGTGCTGTTTCCCTGTGTTCATTAATTTTGGGAAAGCAGCTAACAGTCCTTCAATCCGTGTGCGAGTCATCTCCACAAACTGACGTGACACTATGGCCTTCCCTGCCTTCGTACAGACCGCAGCAGCCAGCAGCACCTGAAAAAGGAAAACATTGAGAAACGTTCCACCAGTCGATTCTCAGATTGTAAAGTTCTACAACTAAATCATTGTGCTTAAGAGGAAAAAAAATCCTGATATATAAATTTCATGCAGAAATAGGCTGCATCTACAGTAGCAAAACTTTTTAGCATGCTTACATAGATAACCCGATAAGTCGGTTCAGCCAGAACAGCAGACCTCCCCCTCTTGCAGCCCTGAACTGATGTAACAACATTTCAAGCAAAGCACCAAACAATCACAGGCCCAGTGTCTACTGCTCTCTACTGCCCTACCCAATAAGTTCTGTACCTCATACCTCTGCAGGTGGCCATGCATTTGTATATCAAACACACGGCACCTGCGTAGCTCTGTACATCAAACACACGGCACCTGCGTAGCTCTGTACATCAAACACACGGCACCTGCGTAGCTCTGTACATCAAACACGCGGCACCTGCGTAGCTCTGTAACATCAAACACGCGGCACCTGCGTAGCTCTGTAACATCAAACACGCGGCACCTGCGTAGCTCTGTAACATCAAACACGCGGCACCTGCGTAGCTCTGTAACATCAAACACACAGCACCTGCATAGCTCCGTACATCAAACACACGGCACCTGCATAGCTCCATACATCAAACACGCGGCACCTGCGTAGCTCTGTACATCAAACACACGGCACCTGCGTAGCTTCGTACATCAAACACATGGCACCTGCACAGCTCTGTACATCAAACACGCGGCACCTGCGTAGCTCTGTACATCAAACACGCGGCACCTGCGTAGCTCTGTACATCAAACACACGGCACCTGCGTAGCTTCGTACATCAAACACATGGCACCTGCACAGCTCTGTACATCAAACACGCGGCACCTGCGTAGCTCTGTACATCAAACACACGGCACCTGCGTAGCTTCGTACATCAAACACATGGCACCTGCACAGCTCCGTACATCAAACACGCGGCACCTGCGTAGCTCTGTACATCAAACACACGGCACCTGCGTAGCTTCGTACATCAAACACATGGCACCTGCACAGCTCTGTACATCAAACACACGGCACCTGCGTAGCTTCGTACATCAAACACATGGCACCTGCACAGCTCTGTACATCAAACACGCGGCACCTGCGTAGCTCTGTACATCAAACACGCAGCACCTGCGTAGCTCTGTACATCAAACACACGGCACCTGCGTAGCTCCGTACATCAAACACACGGCACCTGCGTAGCTCTGTACATCAAACACACGGCACCTGCGTAGCTCTGTACATCAAACACACGGCACCTGTGTAGCTCTGTACATCAAACACACGGCACCTGCGTAGCTCTGTACATCAAACACACGGCACCTGTGTAGCTCTGTACATCAAACACACGGCACCTGCGTAGCTCTGTATATCAAACACACGGCACCTGCGTAGCCCTGTACATCAAACACATGGCACCTGCGCAGCTCTGTACATCAAGCACATGGCACCTGTGTAGCTCTGTACATCAAACACATGGCACCTGCGCAGCTCTGTACATCAAGCACACGGCACCTGCATGGTCTCCATTGTATGGAACAGCTCTAATTTGTGTATCAAAAACCAAGCAGCAGTGAATTATGAGGACAAACTGCTGTGTAACGCATAAGTGGGAACATCAGACAACACTTCTGCTGTTCTTGCGTACCGCACGATATATATGCATTGCTGAAAACGAGGCCCAATACAAGGAAAATGCAGCCATGCAATATCTTCACTCACACATATTAATACTGTATACTCTAGGTTCTCAACATGTGATTCTTTCACTCCACAAGGTAATCGAGTTGGGTGTAGGGGATGCTACAACTTGTCACAATCAATTACAGCGAGGTGCGGGATTAAAAAAAAAAAAAAATTATGAACGAGTAACCCTGAATATGTATTTTTAGTTAATTTAAAGCATAAAGGAAAGTTTAAAAAGCATTTGTACACAAATATTGAGAACTTCCCCAAAACATACGGTAATGTATTAAGGAGTACTTGAGACAATGGGGTACTCGGTATAACACCAAAGTTGTACATGCTGTAATAACATTGAGGGCCCGTTTCCACTAGAAGCATGCAAATTTGCATGCTTTTTTCAGATGTGAATTTGAATATGATGCGAATTTGCATATGTATGTTTTTACATGCAAATTCGTATGCATAACCAAATTTTTTTTTTTTTTTAGTTTTTCAATTCTATAGACATTAACAAAAAAGCATGCGAAAACGCAAAAAAAAAAAAAAAAAAGCGAATGAGAAAACGTCATGCAGGAATTCACAACACTGCTGTGCATACGGATTCTGCACACAGTTGAAATAGGCCCATTGAAATACATTGCTGTGTGAATCTCGGTGCAGGCATGTAGTGGAAACAGGTCTCGGAAACAATGCTCTAAGCTTAATCTTGATTGTACTCTTGCTCAGCAGCTGGCAGCCATCCAATAATGTGAACTCTGATCTCTACCTACCTATGACTCATGGCTTGCTCGCTGTACTTCCCCAACCATTCTTATACTCCAAAGTGTACTAATTTGTTGCATTTCACAGGTCCATTTCATAAATGTGAATACAATTAGCATCAACTCAGAACGATCAGCATCTCTTTAATTATCATTCGGTAGACATGCTCTCTCTAATGCCTGGTACACACCATGCAATTTCCCGTCAGATTGATAGCCAAACCGATAGTTTCCTACAGGTCTAATTTGAATTCCGATCTTTTTATGATCAATTTTGTATAGAAGTGTTTGTAAAAATGATCAGAAAAATCATCGAAACAGATCAGACCAGTTGTAAATCATTGATTTGACTGTACGATGGCGTAGTGGTTAGTGCTCTCGCATTGTGGTGTAGTGATTTGCGATCTCGTCTTGCAACGCTGTGTCCCTGCTTCAAATCCCAGCCAGGTGAGTATTTGTAAGGAGTTTGTATGTTCTCCCGATGTCTGCGAGCGTTTCCTCTGGGCACTCTGGTTTCCTCCCACATCCCGAAAACCTACAGATAAGTTAATTGGCTTCCCCCAAATTGGCCCTAGACTACGATACATACACTACATAATACATACATAGACATAGGATTATGGTAGGGATTAGATTATAAGACCCTCTGAGGGACAGTTAAAGAGACTCTGATGCGAGTCTAAAAGCATGTGATTACTGTAAAGCACTAGAGATAGTGCTAAAGCACCACATCCCCACGGCAAAATGGGGGGTTTATACCCCCAAATTCCCTCTGCAAAATCCATGACTTTCTTGGTTGTGGATTTTGCTGCTCATGGAGGCAGATCTTATGGCTGCAGCTCTGCCTCCATGCACGTCAATCGCCGCACGGATCTCCGCCTCTCCCCCGCCCATCTCTGTGAAGGCAGATTGAGAGGGGCGGGGAGAGGCGGCGATCAGCGGGGATTGACGCACTACAGCCATAAGCTCTGCCTCATCAGGAAGCGCTCCCCGGAATCAGGAGAGGGGATTGGGGGGTATAAACGCCCCGTTTTGCAGCAGGAATGTGGCACTTTAGCACTCTCTATAGCGCTTTACAGTAATCACATGCTTTTAGACTCGCTTCAGAGTCTCTTTAAGCGCCTACTCTGTACAGCACTGCGTAAGATGTCAGCGCAATATACAGGGCTGTGGAGTTGGTACAAAAAAAATAAAATAAAAATCATCCGACTCCTCAGTTTATGAAACCACCGACTCAGACTACAGGTACCCATAATTGTTCCGACTCCTTAGTTTAATTTTTACAAAGACTATGGATTTGGTTCAAAAATCATCCGACCATTTGGTATACTGAAACCACCGACTCTGACTCCAAGTACCCAAAATTGCTCCGACTCCACAGCCCTGCCTATAGAAGTACTAAATAATAATTCTGATGGGAAATTGCATGGTGTGAACCAGGCATCGCACAGGCTTTACAAAATGCTGAGTGGGAGTCAGGTTTAATATGGTTGGTCTCTATACAGAGACACACAACCAGGGCTGTGGAGTCGGTACAAAAATCTTCCAACTCCTCAGTTTCTGAAACCACAACGCCGACTCCGAATCCGGGTACCCAAAATTGCTCAGACTCCGACTCCTTAGCATAATACTTAACAGGGCGGCGGAATTTGTACAAAAATTATGCGACTCCGACTCCTCAGTTTCTGAAACCACGACTCCGACTCCAACTCCAGGTGCCCAAAATTGCCCCGACTCCGACTCCCCGACTCCGACTCCACAGCCCTGCACACAACTGTAGCTGCACAGAAACAATACAAGGGAGGACTTGGGCATATGACCATGGGGATGTTAGGCCCAAACAATCACCAGTTTATTTCTGACATACTCCATCAATAATCTATATACATCTTGGATCCATAGATGGTTGTATTTTTTGGATGGCTTTATATTTTGGGTAAAGGACGATATAAAGTTGCAAGACTTCTAAAGGCTGGTAAACATCCAATTTTACCACTTCCATATAGCATTAGGGCCAACAGATTTTGAATACTATGAACTAATAATATAATAATCCCAACATTTGTATAGCACTTTTCTCCTTTTTGACTCAAAGCGCTCAAGAGCTGCAGCCACTAAGGGCGCGCATAAAGGACCACCCTGCAGTGTTAGGAAGTCTTGCCCAAGGACTTCGTACTGAATCCAGACAGGGTTCAAACTCTGGTCTCCCATGTCAAAGGTGGTGCTCTTAACCAGTACACTATCCATCCACTAGAATAGATTGTGTAGGTAAATTCATACTACATGGAGTTGGTAAAATTGTCCAATCATCGGTCAATCAAAATTGGATGTGCATATGCACCCTTTGTGTTTATCTGCAATAATCAGATAGTGCACATTAACTCCAGGAACTCCAGTGAAAATAAAAAAAATGCTTCCTTTTTACAATAATTATGTATAAATGATTGAGTCAGTGTTTGCCCATCGTAAAATCTTTCCTCTCCCTGATTTACATTCTGACATTTATCTCATGGTGACATTTTTACTGCTGGCAGGTGATGTCACTGGAAGGAGATGCTGCTTGCTTTTTTGACAGTTGGAAACAGCTGTTATTTCCCACAATGCAACAAGGTTCCCACAGTGTTTTCAGCTTTGAGGCGCTGACATCACACTGTGGGAGGGGTTTCACCACAAAATCAGCCATACAGAGCCCCCTGATCTGTTTGTAAAAAGGAATAGATTTCTCATTGTAAAGGGGTATCAACTACTGGATGGGATGAAGTTCAATTCTTGGTTACGGTTTTTCTTGAACTCAATTTACGTAGTGACTTGCTCACATTGAGTAATGAGGTATACACATGCACCACTTACGCTGCTTAAGTATCATGCAATTTGCGCAAATCGATATGTAAATTGCGTAAATTCCGGTCATCAACATGCCCCACCTGCACACATTAATATTATTGTTAGTGAATCAACTCAATCATCACTTATGTCCTGTGATCTCCATTTTGGAAAAAAAAACAAAACAAAAAAAAAAAACACACAGGCTGTTTGGCCTTTTTTTTTTTTTTTTTTTTTTTTTAATATACACCTAGCATGGTTTCCAGTACAGGCGTTCTGAAGTGGCAAATCTAGGATTTTTTCTTTCACACTAGTACACAAGAACTTACACATCACTGCATATTATTGTGCTCATAAACATTATTATGAGGCTTAGTGTCTACACACAATAGCATTTAGCCAAATATTTAATCAGCAGTGATGTGAAAATTCTTGCCTACAGACCCGGAAACAAGGCACAGGATTTGGCCACATACAGACATCAGACCATAGTCTTTGGAAAATGAAAGATCACAGACCAATCTTACCACCCTTCATGTAGTATGAGAGCCATACTCTACACAGTCTTTTCTATGGAGCTGAACTCCCCATCAGACAGAAATCTTTGCAAGATGCTGCACCCACAGATGCTGTACAGACACAAAAGATCAGTATCTGCAAAAGATCTGTTCCTGCCAAAGATCCGTTCCTGCAAATTGCAATGATAGTCTATGAGATCTGCAGATCATCATACACACATGATTTAACTGACATTCATCTGCAGATCTGAAAATCTATCCTGGTGGATCAGATCTGCAGATGAATGTCAGTTAAATCATGTGTGTATGATGATCTGCAGATCTCATAGACTATCATTGCAATTTGCAGGAATGGATTTTTGGCAGGAACAGATCTTTTGCAGATACTGATCTTTTGTGTCTGTACAGCATCTGTGTGTGCAGCATCTTGCAAAGATTTTTTCCTGATGTGGAGTTCAGCTCCATAGAAAAGACTGTGTAGAGTATGGCTCTTATACTACAGGAAGGGTGGTAATATTGGTCTGTGATCTTTTATTTTCCAAAGACTATGGTCTGATGTCTGTATGTGGCCTTAGGCAGCTCAGAAAATCCATACAGGTGCTGTGTTCTCCCCATAAACTATTTCCAGCTGGGTGGCATGAAAAAGTAGCTGGGTGGGGCGAGATGAGAGAATGCAGAATGTGCACAACTCTGCTCACAGCATAGGAGGTGGTGAGCTGCTGACAGCCGGGTGCTCACTAAAACTAGCCGGGTGGAGCACCCAGCTAAAAGAGCCTGGGGAGAATACTACAGGTAAAAAGAGGAAAGAAGAAAAAGAGGAAGAAGAAGAAGAAAAAAAAAACAAGAAAAAAAAACAAAAAAACAACACAGACCGGAGCAGCAACACTAAAACAGTAAGGGCCCATTCACACAAGCGTTTTGCCGGCGATTTCGGCAAAACGCTCAAACACTAGCGCTTTTGAAAGCGCTAGTGTAATAAAGGGCTATGGCTCCGTTTTTGGGCGATTTGCGCTAATCGTCCAAAATCTCAAAAACGCAAACACCATTTTCAGGCGATTTCCCAGCGATCGCTTTTCAGGTTGTGCACTAACCTCAGAAGAAGCCAGGCGTTTTTGCCCTGCGAAACAGTCGTAAGGCCGTGCACCATATTGGCGCCCACACCTGCCACCTCCCACCATCCAGGTACAGCTTTTAAGCACCAGCAAGATATCTTTGTCTTCATGTTTTCACTAATGTCAGTTGTCAACAATATGTTGTTTATGGACACAATTCTACACTGCTTTTTATGCTGTCAATAAACTATAGTGCCAGACTCTTTCCGCTCCTCTTCATTTTTGCTAATAGAAGTACAATTGTCATGGGAGAAACCTTGATGCTTCTATTACTGACCTCATTTTACAAACAAGTACTGCTGGTGATGCTAATCTTCTGGCTATAATTGCTTTTAAATTACAGACCCAGAAAAAGTATGGATGGTCAGGGCCTATTCACACTAGGGCATTGGTCCTCAAACTAGTGCTACGTACACACATGCGACTACGATCGTTCATTGAGAACGACGAAGGAACTTTTAATTGATGAAAGAACGACCTAAGTAAAGTTAGTTTTAAATCGTGTGTAACGATCTGATTGTTAGAACGAACGTTACATCACGTAAAGCAACTATTGCGCTTGCGCATAAAAACGAGAAGTTTCATGGAGAAATAGCGAAATGCGCATGTCAAGCCTAGTACGAACGACCGTTTCCAACGATGTACTACTTTTGCAAACGATCATCGTTGGTAAAAATCCGCCAAGCTAGATCGTTCGTTTTTAACGATGTAGCTCGTCCGTCGTTAGACTTAATGATCGTTGGTTGCTTTTTTCAAACGATCGTCGTTTGAAACGATCGGGGAACGATTGTTTCAAACGACTATAGTCGCATGTGTGTACGCACCTTAAGGCCCGCGGGCCAAATGTGGCCCCCTGAGGCTTTTTTACTGCCCCCCACAAAATGTATTATAGATGCGGTTAGTTACATCTTTAAATATTGGTGGTCCGCATATAGAATGAAGCCAGAAAGCAGTAATTCGCTGGTTTCCAATCAAGTTTCACATCAAGTGACTCTGTTGTCCAATTGGACTGCAGGTTGTCACCTAGGTATGCTTTACTGTCTGGCCCGCCAAGACTTCTACATCATTTTATGTATACTCCGGCCCCCCAGCAGTCTGAAGTATGTTGACCTGGCACTCGACCCAAACCGTTTGGGGACCCTTGCACTAGGGCGATTAGCGGCCGTTTACCGCTAATCAAAGTGCTAGCGCAATTGTAACTATATGGCAGTGACCTCACTGCCGCGATTGCCGGCGATCCACGATTAGCAGCAACTGCAAACGTGTTGCATGCAGCATTTTGCCGCGATTGAAGAGCATGCTATTAAAGCACTGATTGCGATCGCAAAAAAAAAGTGAATTTGTACAGAGATTTTACTGCGATAATTGCGGTAAAATCACCTGCGCTAAGCGCTAGCGGTTTTGCGTTTACAAGTGTGAATGGGCCCTTAAGGAGATTTTGCAAAATGCAAGCTGATGCAAATTTTATGCAATCTGTTCCAAGAGGCAGGCGCTCACGGCGCTTACACAATCTTTTTATACTGTATGTTAAACTAATTATAACATATAACAGTGATACAGATTGAGTTGGTATACACAGTTCTTAAACCATAAAGTCCTTTTTAGAAAAGTCCATAGACTAGCATCCGCACAGTCGTTATTAAGCTTCCAACCATATAATATCCTCAACAATAGGCAGGACAGAGATGGCCACCACCAACACCCTTTGTGTGCCACTCACCGCTCTCTCTGACCAAAAGGTCAATAAACGCCTTGGGACAGTTCCCGGGTCGTCCCCCACCTCCTAGATCAAAATCCCCTCTCAGATCAGCAATGTCTCCTTTAAAGGGATGATTCTTCAAATGACCACCTCAGAGGAATAAACTCCACATAGTATAATAACGTCTTTAAAAATTTATTTAAAAAATAGCAGATACACTCACATGGTCCAATAGTATAAAAACGCTCAGAGTATTTTTGGACGGGCTCTCCCCCGTATAGGTGGCCTAGGCTGGCAGGCTTCCGACCTTCTGGGTTCCCTCCTGGACACCGCCGCGCGCTCAGTGTACCGGGACTCCCCTCCTAGGTCCGTCTCGCCGCCACGCCACTCCGTAGTGTGCTTGTCCGCTTCCGCATCAGGCTCCGCCCTATCGATTTCGTCACAAGTGACTCATCAGGGGCATGGAGCCTGATGCGTACTGCGGACGTTCTTAAGGAATTGTCACGCGACGACGCATGCGCTCATATTCCCTGTCTCCAGCCTGCAAACCTGCCATCTTGTGTTCAACAAAGTTATTACACTCATGATTACATTAAAACACATAATAGTACATATTTCCCTATCTACACATCCTACCCGCTGCCATCTAGTGTTCAGATTAAAATTGGCACCCTACATTTCACTACAAGACCATAGATTTTAAACCTTAGTCTATTCAGGATTTTGAGGCAGATATAAAACTCCTAAACATTGGAAAAAAATTTATAGTGGCCCATACTTATGGAGAATTTTTATCTCTTAGATTAGAATTTATACTGGTATTGGGGGCAGTGGACCGCCATACATCCTGTTTACAAAAAAGGTTGTGTGAATTTGAACAAATTGGGAATAGGTAATATAAATGTGTCCTTTAAACACTACAAATATTTGTAGGGAATAGATAACCTAAGAGATAAAAATTCTCCATAAGTATGGGCCACTATAAATTTTTTTCCAATGTTTAGGAGTTTTATATCTGCCTCAAAATCATGAATAGACTAAGGTTTAAAATCTATGGTCTTGTAGTGAAATGTAGGGTGCCAATTTTAATCTGAACACTAGATGGCAGCGGGTAGGATGTGTAGATAGGGAAATATGTACTATTATGTGTTTTAATGTAATCATGAGTGTAATAACTTTGTTGAACACAAGATGGCAGGTTTGCAGGCTGGAGACAGGGAATATGAGCGCATGCGTCGTCGCGTGACAATTCCTTAAGAACGTCCGCAGTACGCATCAGGCTCCATGCCCCTGATGAGTCACTTGTGACGAAATCGATAGGGCGGAGCCTGATGCGGAAGCGGACAAGCACACTACGGAGTGGCGTGGCGGCGAGACGGACCTAGGAGGGGAGTCCCGGTACACTGAGCGCGCGGCGGTGTCCAGGAGGGAACCCAGAAGGTCGGAAGCCTGCCAGCCTAGGCCACCTATACGGGGGAGAGCCCGTCCAAAAATACTCTGAGCGTTTTTATACTATTGGACCATGTGAGTGTATCTGCTATTTTTTAAATAAATTTTTAAAGACGTTATTATACTATGTGGAGTTTATTCCTCTGAGGTGGTCATTTGAAGAATCATCCCTTTAAAGGAGACATTGCTGATCTGAGAGGGGATTTTGATCTAGGAGGTGGGGGACGACCCGGGAACTGTCCCAAGGCGTTTATTGACCTTTTGGTCAGAGAGAGCGGTGAGTGGCACACAAAGGGTGTTGGTGGTGGCCATCTCTGTCCTGCCTATTGTTGAGGATATTATATGGTTGGAAGCTTAATAACGACTGTGCGGATGCTAGTCTATGGACTTTTCTAAAAAGGACTTTATGGTTTAAGAACTGTGTATACCAACTCAATCTGTATCACTGTTATATGTTATAATTAGTTTAACATACAGTATAAAAAGATTGTGTAAGCGCCGTGAGCGCCTGCCTCTTGGAACAGATATCATTTGTGAATTAAGAGGTGGCGAACAGGTGATTTGTGTATTTCTAAGTCTGAGGGTGGGTTCACCAGAGCTGAGAGCGCTACCTCTTTGGAATATTGTCCAAATTTTATGCAGCTTGAAAATAAACCAATCAGCCGCTTGGAATTATTAATATTGCGCTGCCCATACCCAGGTATTTTGATTAGATTTGTAGACACTACTCTGAAACTCCTAATTCGCATACTTTGCGTGATGATCTCAGATAGTGCTGTAGTCAGGGGCTCAGCATTAGAGGCAATGACCTAGTATTTTCACCAGCAAGTTATTGAACCTCTTACACACATACAAGGGCTTTAACCGGGCAAATATCAGGACTAGATCTGGTCGACAGTGCATGACTGAAACCGTGCAGATGCATCACTAGCCTCCTGTCTGGCGGCGCGTTCTGTTGCTATGGAGGAGGGCCGACAGAGTGAAGCACATCACGTGGGGAAAGCCTGAGTCGATCCACCAGGTGCAGATGTACACATGCAAGAGTCTCAGCCAAGAACCATCTACTGTATGCACAGAGCTTTAGGCAGAAGGAAAAGGTTTGAAGAAAATATCCTTGCACTTTGTGTCAACATTGGCTTTCTGAAATCAAGGTTTTGCTCCTCCCCAAGTTTTCTCAGTGGCACAGATCAGACAGTGCATTCATTTTCAAAGCAGGATTCTGTGCACACCACACTTTACTGCATGAGATATTATTCTAGTGTTAGTTACCACAGTACTGGTGCAATAGTAGTAAGGAGGGGAGGGGGAAGCAAATTCTCAAAGCCATCATGTTGATTAGTATAGATTGCTAGAATTATGTTTGGATCTAAACTGTTTAATTGAAAAATCTATTTTGTATCTGCACAAAGCGATTTTGTCATCGTTTTGCATTTTCCTATACCTTCCATTGAGGAAGAATCACCTCAAAAATAGCCCATGCACCGTTTATCTGAGCGGATCGGAAAAGAACAGCTCAGATGTGAACTCTCTCATAGGTAATCATTGCACAAGCGCTTTCAGGGCGATTTTGAAAATTGTTCAGCAGGTGGAGTTTAAAAGGAAATTAAACGCTCATCTGAAATATTTTAGACTATAAAGGGAAAAATATCCTTTTTGTACTAAAGTAGTAACTTTACAGTGACTTTAAAAAAGCAACATCAATGCTGCACAAGTCACTTTACAATTTAGTGTTATCAAAACAGACAGGAAGGTCAAAGTTTACTTTTTGTAGGCATGGCAAAAGTACAGTGTTGAGTGAAAACTACAACACAAGAAAGAATATAAAAGTTTACTTCAAAGTATAGAGAATTTCACTTTAAATCTCAATTAAACCCTGACAGAAAGATGGCTGTGAGGGCTCGTTTCCACTATTGCGGTGCGGAATCGCCTGGATTCCACCGCTGATGAACTCGCATGCGGATGGGATTCCGCATGCGTTTTTTGCCGCGAATTCGCATGCGAATTTGCATAGGTGAGGGTATATGCGATTTTAACCATGTCACTGCCTGTGTGAATTTACATTGGTACCTATGCGAATTCGCGGCAAAAAACGCATGGGGAAAACGCATGCGATTTCCCTAATAAAAACATTGCATGCGATTCGCATGCATTCCACTCGCAGGCGAATTCTGCGGCTCTTTTGTGCGTTTTTTCACCGCTGAAAAAAACGCACCTCAACAACGCTACAGTGGAAACAGGCCCATTCACTTGCATGCGGATTCACGATAGTGGAAACGAGCCCTCAAGGTCTGTTTCCCACATCCTATAGCCATGTACAAGCATGCGATAACCGTCGCCTGAAACGGCTGACGATCGTTATTAGTGTGTACAGCGGCTGCCAACTAATATTGCTCAGGCATTGGAGGTCGATAAGAATCTGTCCTGTGGGATCCTTAACGACTCCCGAGCATTACCGATCGCAATGCTATTGGTAATCCCCCCGCTAACTGATTGAAGCTGCTCCGTCGTCCCTCCACCCCCTTCATAGCAACAGAACACAATGCTAGCCTCAAGGCTAGGGAAGTGTCTGTACAGCATCGTTCCCCAAATTGCCGCCCGTTGGATCGTTTCCAGATCCCCAATTGGAGACAATTCTTGTATGTGTGTACTTAGTTTATGCCTATTGTTAGGTCTTTCTCTTCAGGTGGAATCCTAACCTGAAGAGTCGGAGTCACTGTATTTTTGTACCGACTCCACAGCCCTGGCAAAAACTACTGCTACACCTGTCAAATGTCTGCAAACTTTAGTGTTATGACGGAAGACTATGTGGCCTCTAGTCAAATAGAGTTTTCCCACCTTATTAATATAATATCTTTTGATCCCCTAGCAGGCAAATAAAACTCAAAATAAATGTATCACTGCCAGGAATGCTCTTGTGAGTAGCTGCCTACTCGTAACTACTCAGAATCAAAAAATTAATTACAGCAGCAGTGGGGGCGGGGGTTCCAGTCACTACCACACTTCCTCCTACAACATGGAAGGAGCAAGCGTGGTAGTGATGTGGAACGCGACTTGTAATGCAAAATCACTAAAATCAAAACGTGGACAGTGCAATACACGTTATGTAAGTAGAGCAAGTATTTATCTAATGTGGTTTTTTTTTTTAAGATAGTATGCCTGACCGCTCCTCTTTATAACGGAACTGTAGATAGGCATTAAACACACTGTTTCATTTACCTGGGGCTTCTGCAAGCCCCCAGGAGCCATCCTGTCCCGTGTCGGTCCTCCAGCCGCCAACTACTTTCGGTTTTCGCCACCGGGCCACTGCGCGGCTCTGGCCACGCGTATCCTTTCTTCACATTCCCATCTAAAATAGCGCTATTGCAGCAGGAAACGCGAAGAAAAGATACACGTGGCAGGGCTGTGCTGGTCTCCACTAACAATTCGAGGAACGGAAGTGGGAGAACCGAGGTTCGTCAGGACGGCTGCTGGGGGCTTGCAGAAGCCCCAGGGAAGTGAAACAGTGTGTTTGGTGCCTATCTACAGTTTTGCTTTAAGGTCCATACATGCACAATAACTGCTGGCCATTAGGATTTGAATGCAATCCCATATGCTGGGCATACACGGCGCGTCCCCACTCGTCTGTGTGGGCGCATGGAACGATTCCCGCTCGTCCCCGCGGGCACTTCCTTATCAGCGCTTCGTTTTTGCCCATTGTCCGCCCACAGGGATCAAGCCGGGAATCGATCCACGCGGTGATCGGACACGTTGGAAATTATCAATCGAGCCATCAGCGGCTCGATTGATAAGAAAATACACCGCCGTGTATGCCCAGCATTAAGGTCCGTACACACGCTGGACTGGAGGCAACGACGGGTCCGTCGTCACCTCCCGCTGGGTGGGCGTTCCAGCGACAGTCCGGCGTGTGTACAGTCTGTCGGCGGACTGATACGGCTGTTTCTGAGCGATCCGCCGGGCGGATCGCTCAGAAACAGCCGTACCAGTCTGCAGACAGACTGTACACACGCCGGACTGTCGCTGGAACGCCCACCCAGCGGGAGGTGACGACGGACCCGTCGTTGCCTCCAGTCCAGCGTGTGTACGGACCTTTAGGTGACAGTTCGGGGACAACTGCTATACAGATGTGTCAGTGACCTAGAGGGGAGGAAGATCGATTAGTGGGAGGAGTAAGAATGAGAACAATGGGCTCGGCTGAGACTATCAGACACTCTTGATCTCTCTGTGACACACTGGATTCTCAGCAGAAGCAGCCTTGGCTTAAGGTCCGTACACACGCCGGACTTTAGGCAACGACGGGTCCGTCGTTGCCTCCCGCTGGGTGGGCGTGCCAGCGACAGTCCGGCGTGTGTACGCTCTGTCGTCAGACTGATACGGCTGTTTCTGAGCGATCCGCCCGGCGGATCGCTCAGAAACAGCCGTATCAGTCTGACGACAGAGCGTACACACGCCGGACTGTCGCTGGCACGCCCACCCAGCGGGAGGCAACGACGGACCCGTCGTTGCCTAAAGTCCGGCGTGTGTACGGACCTTAAGAATCATCTGGCTTGTTGTTTACAAGACACTAGTATGCGCGGAAGACTACTGAACTACTGTATATTCCTGCGTATAAGACTACTTTTTAACCCTTGAAAATCTTCTGAAAAGTTGGGGGTCGTCTTATACGCCGGGTGTCATTGATGCCGGGTGATACCCCCTATCCTGTTACTGCCTCTCAGATCTCGCTGCTGAGGACTGTAGTGAAGCGGCGCAGTCGCATATGTGTGAGATCTGAGAGGCAGAGAGGGAGTAAGGCCTCTTGCACACTGCATGCATTTCAGATTCCGATTCCGCTTTTTAATCTGTTTTTACATCCGATTCCGATTCAGATTTTTAATCTTAACTGCATGCTGCGTTTTTTGATCCGTTTTTCTGTTGAATGTATTCAAGGAAAATCGGAATCGGAAACGGAATCGGAAAACTGATTTGCAGTGTGCAGGGAGCCTAAATAGGATACAAGGGTGGGCCAGAGGGGTGAAAGAGGCGTATTTTATGGGCACAGCGCGATCTATTCTTCCATACTGCTCTAATAAACAGGGAGAGCTGACCAATCCACTTAGGGGAGAGGGAGAGTTCACCTATACAACCAGTCAATTGACTATATACTGGGTACCACATACAGTACAGCACCAGTATATGATTTTTTTTTTTTTTATTTGGTGTACGTTGGAAGAGGGGTAGTCTTATACGGTGAGTATATCACAAACTTCATATTTTAACTGAAAAAGTTGGGGGGTCGTCTTATACACCCAGTCGTCTTATACGCCGGAATATACAGTACATTTTCACAAACCGCATGCAATTCCCATTGTCAGCTAACGCATGCAAAAAACGCATCTTAAAAACAAAAAGAAACATTGCGGAAAAGCCCTCAATCACATAGTTTGAGGGTCCATCTAACATACGTATTCACTTTAGAGCATCCGATTTTATATTGGGTAATATGCTAAAATCATTTACACATGTACTTAACATCTTATCTAATATGAATTTCCTAAAGCACCCCATTAAAAATAAAATATCTTCTTCCAATGCAATCAATAGGATTTGCAGGATTGTAAGAACTCAGAAGAAATCGACTATTTCCAACATGTCCGATCTGATTTCCAATTGATTTTCCATAGAAGTGAATGGAAAATTGATTTGGAAATCAGATCGGACATGAATTGACAGTGAATCTGTCGTGTGTACCTAGCATAATGCTGGGAATACACCATTATGCTGGTAATGCGCGCCTCGATTTTGCAGCTCGACTCTCCCACTCGATCGATCCCCTGCTCGATTCCACAGGCGATTCTCTTTATCTTCCACTCGTTTTTCTTTCTCTCTTTCCCCCCCCCCCCCCCAATACAATTTTTATTGAATTTTGTAAGACAAATAAGTGAGAATAAATTAACAATATGCAGGATACATTAACCTCTCATTTTTCTTATCTTTTTCCATTGTGGTCAATGCGGAATCGAGCGGCGAAACAATCGAGCATGTCTGAAATTATCTATCGAGCCATCTAAATGGCTCAAAAACAAAACCGTGTACACCCAGCACAAGATTATTTTTGACAGATAGATGGTTCGAGAGATAATTTCCGACGTGTCTGATCTGATTTTCTGATCATTTCTCATAGAAGTGAATGAAAATTGATCAGAAAAAAATGATCAGGGAATCAGACAGTAAAGCTGCTGAAAAATCTCATTGTGTATTCACAGCATAAAAACTAAGGGCCTGAGCCCAAACTTTGCACAGGACTAATAGGGTTCAAAGATACTGACACCTGACAGCTCATCGTTCAGTTAATTCCAATTCCCACTGAGCAAAACAAACAAGTGGCAAGTTGAATCCCAAATTGCACCTCTATCTACTGATATTTATACAGATAGTGACGGTAATAAGGACGATTTATAAGATTGACAACAATATAGACACAAGTCAGTATGTGTAGCAGCGGTAAAACATAAGGGATCATTTACTGTTCACAAGCCACACAAGCAGGCTGTCATCAGAAGAGCTGAGGTCACATCAGTCACTCCAGCAAAGAGCGCCGCTTCCCCGGGACACTCTCCCTGTCACACAGACAGCCCCATACACTCCTCAGCACCCCGTCACCCCAGCCGACCCCGGTCCCCTACAAATGTCACTTGTGCCAGAGACTTCCCCGGCCCTGCTCTGTCACTGTCCCCGCCGCTGCCCGCACAGGCTCCGCGCTCCGGCCTCACCATGGTTGCGGTTGCCCAAGAGGGTTGTCAGGCCTGTCCGTCCACTGCCTAGTTTCTGACGAACCAGCACTCGGTATGGCAGTCCGGGGGCCACGTCTTCAACAGGAAGTTACGTGAGATCCGGGCGAGGTAGTCAGGTCACGTCGGAAAATGGGAGGCCGCGGCTGACATGTTTGAAGTGGGAAGTGCAGAGTTTTCTTCCGGGATAGGCTTGATGTTAGAAAAAAAAAATAGAAAAGAAAAAGTGGAAGGAGAAATACGAAAACATTTTTTGTTTATAAATATAATGTTACATTCCTTTGTTTGTGGAAATTATTTATATGTAGTTATATAGGCTATGTACACTAACGTGTCTGCACTGGAAATACATTTTTTAATGTGTCCTGTATGTAGAAGTTGTCAGAACCAATAGTGTAGGTACATCCTGTGGGACCTGATGCAGAACTTGGACTTACTACCCATCTCCATGGTCCAGCTCCCTTTCACCACCACAATGTACACAATAATCAAATGAAATGATATGGTAGCAAAATGATTCATATATATGTTACGGCCAAAACCAGAAATCGGCCAAAGTGGGAATTGGCCGGCTATTTCTAGAACTGTCCGATTTGACGTCGGCCAAAGTCCAAAATGCTGGGAATTTCTGACATTGGCCGGCCAGTTTGCAAAATGGCCAAAGTCAGTCGGCCAAAGTCCAAAATGTAGAAATCCCAGAAGATCCTGGGTCCTGTCCAACACCATGAATGGCACTCTGAACTTCCTCACTGCTCTGAAAGATACGCAACAGCTTAATAACTTTAGGGCTTGTTCACATCTATGGCCAGTGGCGTAGCTAAGGAGCTGTGGGCCCCGATGCAAGTTTTACAATGGGGCCCCCAAGCACTCTATACATAACAATTGATACAGCGCACCAGAACCTGCCAATGCCAACTACAGTGTCAGAGGTGCAAGAAGGGAATAGGGAACAGCTTGTTAATGATTACCACTATTCAAAGTATCTATAGAAGTGATTATTATGAGCACAGGACCAATAGGGAGCTAATACTGTAATTGAGGGAGGGCCCTTCGGGGCCCCTCTGTCCCAAGGGCCCCGATGCGGTCGCTACCTCTGCAACCCCTATTGCTACGCCCCTGTCTATGGCGTTTGCAGATTTTTTTTATAAGAGCTGGTGATTTTTAAAATCGCCCTAAAAGCGCTTGTGCAATGATTTCCTATGAGAGAGTTCACATATGAGCAGTTTGTTTCCGATCCGCCCAGCAAAGCGCTGCTTGTACCATTTTTGAGGCGTTTTAGCCTCAATGGAAGGTGTAGGGAAAGTGCAAAACGCTTGAAAAAGCGCTTTGCATAGCGATTTCCTAGGCGCTTTTAAGAATAAATACATTGTGTTTATTCTTTTCCGGTTCAAAGAGTTCACTTCTTGACCGATGTCAGGAAGTTAAAAAAACGAATCGCTCTGTAAAAGCGCTTAAAAAGCACTTTTCTAAGCGTAAAGCGCAGAGAAAAACGGACGAAAAAACTCTTCATAAATCGCTCAGAGCTTGTGATAGCCCTGGCGATTTATGATGTGAAAAAAGCCTCAAAAACATTTCGTTCTTACAGCTGATACAAATCATGCAATAAATCTGCTGTGTGTCTACTTCCTGCTTTCATGGAAGCAGACATATTGTTAACATTCTTTGCTTTGAAATGAGCTGCTATGCTGTGGCAGACAGGTGACACTTGTGATTAGCCTCAGCTGAGGGGGAATTAGACAAGCCAAGCTCTCTAAATACATTAAGTGTGCAGTCCCATACGTTTTCCTGTCCTGTGCAAGAGTTCAGGTTCACTTAAATGAGGCAGCAGAGAGCGGTGGACTTGCTCTGGAGCAGCCGAAGACAGAGGGTGGAGACGGAAGGCAGCGGAGGAAACAGCTATAGCCGGCAGCATACAATCCAGGCCTGGGACCACGCAGGAGAAAGCAGCTGCAGCCGGCAGCGTGAAAAGAAGCCCCAGGTTGAGGACTACGGGAAATCAGCTGGCGGAAGGGAGAGGAGTAGGAATCGGATGGCGGTGGCACTTTGTGGTGGGGAACATTTCAGCTGCCAGATGGGAGAGGAGAGGCGGTGGCAGGAGCAGAACTGCAGAAAGAGGAGGTACTTTGTGGCGGGGAACAGTACTTCGGCACTTGGCCGTCCACATCTAGTCATAATGCATTCTGGCCGGACAAAGTCCGAAATGAATCCTCATTTTGCACACTGGCCGAATCAGCCGGCCACTTCTAGTTTTGATCGACCAGAACCTGAAATGGCCAGACTTCGGGTTCTGGCCGTAACATATACACATCCTAGTAATATACATTAACGTTAATAAAAACTTTCCCCCCCAGACACAACCGGAGGAGGCAGGAAACAAAAATGTTAGATACTTACCAATGAGTTGGGAAGCCTCTGGATCTTCCATAGCATTCACACTTTCTCCTTGACACCACCACTACTAACCGGGAACCTCATTTATTTTGCACCTGCAATCCCCTTCATGCATGAAGAGCGGTCACGAGAACATATCCGACACGCTCTTGTCAGATATGTTCAGAGGGTCATTGCGTGGCAACGATGGGGGCGAGGAGAACACGGAGCCACTGGACTGTCCAGAGGCTTCCCTCTACCTAGGTTAGTACCTTTTTTTTCCTGATGCCTCAGAAGCGACACCCATGCTAACCTAGTAATAAAAAACACATATATAAGTAGATAAATACTACTTCTACTTACATTACAGATGTATTGTGCTATCCACGTAATGATTCCTGTGAATTCTACAAAGGAAAAGCAGAAAATCCTATTGCAGGCAGTGGCCATTTTGCCAAGCTAATGCTGACATCATATCCTTCCTGACTCTTGTTTCCCCCCCTCCCTTCTCTTGCTCATTGTGTATTCATTAGCTGCCCTCCTCCCAGAGTCTTTTTTTTTTTATTTACACATCCAATCACTAAGTCACCTCAGCCTTGCTTGTAAACACAAGTGATCAGCTAGGCAGGGAAATAAATGGAAGAGAAGGAATATATTATAGATAAAAAAAAACTCCCAGCATTCAACTTTTTGGCACTGTTTGGCACTAGGGCCAGTGCTCCTAAAGTATGTGATAACTCCAAACCATAACAGTAGAAAAAGTTTTGAATGCAGGATTAGCATCTTTATCACTTAATACACTCAGACCAGTTGCTGTTGAAATTTGATTTTTATGGTGACAATACCGCTTTAAGGCTAGGTGCACACATAGCAGAAATGCTAGCATTGCAGAAAACACTCAGTTTTTGCCACTAATGGAAGTCTATGGGCCGCAGGAAAAAACACCACATTTTTTATGAAGCCTTGATAGACCAGCCTCCAGCTCTGTTGCCACGGGCCACCCCCAGCTCTGTGGCCTTATTGTGCAAGGTTCCTACAATCTCACTTGATTATGCTGTGGACACAGAGTTGGAGAAAGGCCCTAGCAACAGAGCTAGGACTTGGTCTTTCAAGGCTCATAGAGACGGGGATAGCTAGAGAAGGTAGATTGTTGGTGGAGCTTGGAGAGGTGAGTTACTGTTCTCCACTCATTCTATTCTGCTTTGTCACATCTTGCTACCTACACTGAGGTGGCTACCTATACTGGCGGGCAGGGGTGAGCTTTCGAGTCCAGAAGGACTCAAATTCGGAATTTAAATGAAGTCTAATGACTTCAGTTGTGACTACAAGCAGCGGGAAGTTAACTTACCCAGAAGTCTTTGGGGACATCTGTGCTCTATTACGCCCCATAGGCATAATGAAAGCAGCATTCCACGACTCACTACTGTGCTTCCTCCTTCTGGCTTGAAAGAAGAAGCGCGGTAGTGAGTCATGGAACGCGGCATTCATTACGCCTATGACGCGTAATGGAACGAAGACGTCCCCGAAGACTTCTGGGTAAGTTAACTCCCTACTGCCTATGGTCACACCTGAAGTCATTAGACTTCATTTGAATTCCGAATTCGAGTCTCTCTAGACTCAAAGGCCCCCCCCCCCCCCCCCCTGCTGGCGGGGACTACTACAGGCTACCCATATGACGGAAGGCGGGTTACTTCTGGCTGGCTACCTATAATAGGAGAGCTGGTAGGATCATCAGGCATCCTGAGTTCAAGCCTGGAGACCCATCTTTGAGAGAAAGCTGCTGAGAGCAGAGAGCTGCTGCTAAGATTGTCAACCTGATTTAGGTCAGGAGAATCCAGTGTTGAACACTAGGGATGCTCAGAAATGCTGTTTTCAGATTCCCAAGGATTTCCGCATTCCAAGAAGAGTCCGATTTCCGCAGAATTAGTCAAAAATCAAAAATTCCAAAGTAAATCTGAATTTCCGACTTCTGTGGAATGTTTTTTTTGCTATTTTTGTCAATAAAGTTAGTCAATAAAAAAAATATTTTTTTTGCAGAATCTGCTATTTTGTCCAGCTGTAAGCTATTATGTAGAATCCGCAATTCTGATCGGCGACCATTGTACACTTCTGAATTCTCTGATTGGCCTAATACTGTCAAGTCTTGTGATTAGCCTAAACATTTTGAGTCTTGGTACTCATTCCACAGAATTCTAATTTCTACAGTACAATACTGATTGGCTCAATACATCTGAGTCTTGTGATTGGCCTAAAATTTCAATGTCTTAGTAACGTGGTATTCAGCGGAATTCTGATTTCCGCAGCAGAAAGTGAATTCAGTAGCTCATCCCTATTGAACACAAAGCTGCTGAGAGTAGAGAGCTGAATTGATCATCAGTGGCGCTGAGTTGAGGGCAGAAGATCAGAGGAGCCTAAATAGTTGAGACCTGATAATCTGGTGGAAGTTTGCTACTGGGATGGGTGGGACATGTTCTTCATCCAGTAACCTGCTCAGGATTGTAACTTTCATTTGATGTGCTGAAAAAATTGTGGAGAATTTAAAGGAACACTAAGCAGAGGACTGAAATGAATATTGGCACTTTCCTGTGGCTTCCTCCCGCCCCCCGTAGCCCGGGAGGTCCCTCAGTGTCCTCCAGGTCCCAATGGCAGCCCTGTTGGTACGGCAACTTCGGCCAAAGTCATGTGCAACTGCGCATGTGCGGTCCATCCACGCGTGTCACTGTAAGCCTTCTGCGCAGTTCAGTCTTTCGAGAACCGTGCATGCACCGGAGGATTACAGCAATGTGCATGTGATCTAGCCGGTTGTGCATGTGTAGTTGAACATGACTTTGTCTAAAGTCGCCGCACTAACGCGACCGCAAGCGGAACCTCGCAGGCTACGGGGGCTGGAGTAAGCCACAGTTTTCATTTTAGTCCTCTGCTCAGAGTCCCTTTAAAGGACAACTGAAGTGAGAGGAATATGGAAGCTGGCATATTTATTTCCATTTAAACAATACCAGTTGCCTGGCAGCCCTGCTGGTTTATTTTAGTGTCTGGATAACACCAGAAACAAGCATGAAGCTAATCTCGTCATATCTGACAATGTCAGAAATACCTGATCTGCTGCATGCTTGTTCAGGGTCTAAGGCTAATAGTATTAGAGGCAGAGGATCAGCAGGACTGCCCGGCAACTGGTATTGGTTAAAAGGAAATAAATATGAAAGCCTCCATATCTCTCTCGCTTCAGTTCTTCCTGGCGGTAACCCCGAACGTAATTCGGGGTAAGCCGCGCAGGTTTTCTCAGGCCCTGCTGGGCCGATTTGCTTAATTTTTTTTTTTGCTGCACGCAGCTAGCACTTTGCTAGCTGCTTCAGCACACAGATCGCCGCCGCCCCGCGCTCGATCGCCGCGCCGCCCCCCAATCAGTGCCAGGTAGCGCTGAGGGGTGGATCGGGACTCCCAATGACGTCACGACGTCATCCCGCCCCGTCGCCATGGCGACGGGGAAGCCCTCCAGGAAATCCCGTTCTTTGAACGGGATTTCCTGATCGAAGCGGGCGGGGGGATGCCGCTGAGCAGTGGCTATCATGTAGCGAGCCCTGGGCTCGCTACATGATTTAAAGAAAACAAAACAAAACAAAAAACTGCTGCGCTGCCTCCTGGCGGAATTTATTAGACCGCCAGGAGGGTTAAGCTTGCTCCTAGGACTGCTGGGAATTGCTTGTCTATCCAGTATCCTGCTTATTGTTAATAGGTTGTTGGAATCACTGGTGACTAGTGTGTTGAATAATTATTTTCTGGTAAGTTCTGTGCATATTGTGTACCTAATAACACCGTCTGACAAAATCAGTTATATCTGCTGACATGTACTTTAGCTCTAGGTCTCGATACCCCTGAATAGCTGCAGATAGTCAATAATTCCAACTTCCATGCAAATTATATGAAGCTCGGAAACGCATTTGATTTACGCAATTCCAAGCTCCGTGAAATTTAAATTGAATCTGCATGCAAGATAGAATTATTTTCTCTCTTCTACTGGTCTTCACTTGATTTCTCAGTATATTGTAGAGACAACTAATCAAGCAGGCTCTGTGCTACTGCGCATGCGCGAGTGAGCTCAGGCTTCTAATGCGTGGCCATGAATGCGGAAGAGGCGCGGCCCGATTGTGGAGGGGGACCACGCTCAGCAACAAGATGACTGCGGACCACCGAGGGAAGACTCAATGGGATCCTGGGGCTTCCCTCTCTTACGGGTAACAGCATATTGTAATCAAGCAGGCTCCGTGCTATTACGCATGCGCGAGTGGGCTCGGGCTTCTAATGCGCGGCCATAAATGTGGAAGAGGAGTGGCCTAATTGTGGAGGGGGGCCATGCTCACCAACAGGGTGACTGAGGACCACTGAGAGAAGCCTCACCAGGATCCCAGGGCTTCCCTCTCTTACAGGTAACAGCATATTCGCTTAACATTAGCAGCTGTGGGAATTAAACACTGTTTTTCTACATATGTGGTGTCCAAACAAACATGTGGGAGTTTCCTGCAACATTCAAGTTTGTTTCAAAACATTTTTATTTGTGGTTTGCAGCAATCTACAAGTAAAAAAAGATACTTTTGGAATATAAATATATATTGACTATATTATAACATTTGCTATATAAAAATATTATTTAGGCTACTTGCACACCAAGACGTTGCGTTAGGTGCTACGTTAAGGTCGCATAACGTGCACCTAACGCAAGGCCTGGTGCTCTTCTATGTGGACGTCAGAGTGAGCCGCGTTGTGCAGTTCACTCTGGCGTCCGTGATGCGTACTCTTGGACGCATGCGGCATCACGTGATCCCGCCGGCCAATCACCGCACAGAGCGGCTGCTCCAAGAAGTAAACACTGCACGTCACAACGTGCAGTGAATATTAATTAGCCATGTGCCTGGCCGCTCTCCGCTCCTCCCCAACATGACTGCGCATGTGCAGACAGTCTAACGCGGCTTAAGCCGCTCTAACGCCGTAGCATGCTGCACTTTCTTAAGAACGTGCAGCGTTACATGCAACGCAACGTGGGCTGTGTGAACAGCCCACTTGTGTTACATTGCTGTGCGTTGGGGGAGCGTTACAGGCTGCACTAACGTGCGCCTGTAACGTCTTAGTGTGTAAGCAGCCTTAAGAATGTTAATATGATACATTTTATAAGACCATCTCAGGCCTCTTTTCCATGAGCAGCTGAAGGCGGTGAAGTCACTGGCTGAGTACTTGCTAGCATGGTTGGTGGACAGGTACCCCATCCTTCCCCATGAAGTTGCATCTGAGCACAGTGGTTACCATCCTCAGATGCAGCGGTTTTTGGCCGCTGGGTAATGCCGCTGCATTTGACGTGTAGTGTTACCAATTGCTGCCCATTTGGCTGCAAGTAATTACAACCAAAAGGGGGGCTGGGTGTGTGTCTGTGCGGGGAATGTGGCAGCAGGGAGGCTAAAATGTTTGAGACGTGAGCAGTCCATCCACACATGGAAAAGAGGCCTTACAATCATATTTAAATTTGAGCCCTGCCACTGCAAGTTCTTGTACCAACATGTGAAGTGGAAAACTTTCGGCGTGGTGGAGGCCTCTTTTCCACGAACTGTTGATGGGCAGTGAAATGCCTCTCAAACTCTCACAACTGCTCATTGTTGCCTGGAAACTGCTTGCGGCTGCCTGGTAACTGCTTGCTGAGCACACAGCTCAGCAGTCCTCGGAAAGGAGGCCTCACAGTGGTCTGTTGCATAACACACACATTACAATGCGTTATGATGAGTGTTAACTTCAATGGAGACTGGACATAGACATTAATGCAAAGCCTGAATGCAGCGAGTTAGAACAATGTGATCAGTTAGGTCTCTTTTCCACGGACTGTTGAGCTGTGTGCTCAGCAAGCAGTTACCAGGCATCAGTCAGCAGTTACCAGGCAGCAGTGAGCAGTTGTAAGCGTTTGAGAGGCATTTCACTGCATATCAACAGTCCATGGAAAAGAGGCCTTACTGTGAACAGACCCATAGAATCGTATGGGTAGTGAGTTGACATGCATAATTTTTCTGCAATGCAACCGAGCACTGTGAGCCTAGCCTCAGGCCACATACAGACATCAGACCATAGTCTTTGGAAAATGAAAGATCACAGACCAATCTTACCACCCTTCCTGTAGTATAAGAGCCATACTCTACACAGTCTTTTCTATGGAGCTGAACTCCACATCAGGAAAAAATCTTTGCAAGATGCTGCACACAAAGACGCTGTACAGACACAAAAGATCAGTATCTGCAAAAGATCTGTTCCTGCCAAAAATCCATTCCTGCAAATTGCAATGATAGTCTATGAGTTCTGCAGATCATCATACACACATGATTTAACTGACATTCATCTGCAGATCTGCAGATCTGCAAATCCATCCTGGTGGATCTGATCTGCAGATGAATGTCAGTTAAATCATGTGTGTATGATGATCTGCAGATCTCATAGACTATCATTGCAATTTGCAGGAATGGATTTTTGGCAGGAACAGATCTTTTGCAGATACTGATCTTTTGTGTCTGTACAGCATCTGTGTGTGCAGCATCTTGCAAAGATTTTTTTCTGATGTGGAGTTCAGCTCCATAGAAAAGACTGTGTAGAGTATGGCTCTCATACTACATGAAGGGTGGTAAGATTGGTCTGTGATCTTTCATTTTCCAAAGACTATAGTCTGATGTGTGTATGAGCCTTTAGGCTAGGTTCACAGTGGACAGTTGCATAACGCACGCGTTATAATGACTGTGATCTGCAATGGAGGCTGGACATAGACTATAATTCAAAGCCTGCATGCAGCGAGTTAGAATAACGTAATCAGTTACAATGCAGTACTGTGAACAGGCCCATAGAATTGTATGGGCAGTGAGTTGACATGTAGAATTATTCTGCAACGCAACTGACCACTGTGAACAGGGCCTTCGATTGTAAGCTTGCAAGGGCAGAGCTCTCTCACCCTTTCATGCCTTTAAATTTGCTATACATTTTGATCATCATCAGGGCTGGGCCGAGGCTTGGGAGGCACAGAGTCCACCTGTGCCCTGTTTGCCTGGCCATAGGCAGAGTTTTAGTAATAGTTACCTGTCACGGCTCCGCAAGGAAGCATCTTCACCCTGTTGCACTGAGTCCCTCCGGCTCCTCGCTCTCTAGTGTCGTCTCTCATTACTTGCACCACAGGAGAAGACAGAGGGGCTGTGCGACAGAGTGAGAATGGATTACAATACGTTTTGTTCTAAATTTATCTGTGTGTGTGTGTGACGGTGCTGCCTATTCTGTCAATAGCATGCCGTCCAGATCACATGCCATTGTGATTCTGCACAGCAAGTTGTTTAGGACCCTTTTCCATTGCTGAAGTGATGTGAATGCGGCTACCTCGCTGCATCGCTTCCGTTCGTGTCACTTCCGCATTGGGTGATGCGGAAGTGTATGGAGGGGATGGCAGGCGGATGCGGCTGTGCGAGAATCTGCAGCATACTGCACATTTTCGGATTGCTTTCCACGCTATGGAAACTGTTCCATTGCCGTGCATTGGTTTCGATGCGCATCGCACCACGTGATGGAAATGGGCCCTTACTGCCACACACATCCGAATCCCTATAGCCAAGCATGGCACGGCTATAGCGATTCAGCTGTGGCTTTGCATCCAATTTGGAAACTAATGGGGCACCAATTGGAAATATGCCCTAGATCAGTGTTTCTCAACATTGTATTGGTATGTACCCCTTTTAAACCCCTGTACTCACCAAGTACCCCCTAGCATAGTAAACATTATCACACGTACCCCTTGACAAATATATAGTTAATCTTAGTACATTATAATTGGTTCTAAACCATTTCCAAGCATTTACTATTGCTTTTAATTAGCTAAAATACTAATTTGGTGCTGTTTAAATAAGATTTATCATTTTCTAAAACGCTAAATTTGTTATTTTTGGTTAAGTATAATCAAGCCCGAGTACCCCCTAGAACCCTCAGAAGTACCCCCTGGGGTACGCGTACCACACGTTGAGAACCTATGCCCTAGATCCTAGGTTCTCAACGTGTGGTACGCGTACCCCAGGGGGTACTTCTGATGGTTCCAGGGGGTACTTGGGCTTGATATACTTAACCAAGAATAACAAAATTAAGTTTTAGAAAATGATACATCTTATTTAAACACCACCTAATTAGTGTTTTAGTTAAATAAAAGCAATAGTAAATGTTTGGAAATTGTTTAGAACAAATTACCAAGTACAACGATTCCATATATATTTGTAATGGGGTACTTCTGATAATGTTTGCTATGCTAGGGGGTACTTGGTGAGTACAGGGTTTTAAAAGGGGTACCTACCAATAAAATGTTGAGAAACACTGCCCTAGATAACTCTATACAGTGCTGTACAATATATTAACTGTGTACAGGTAATATATTGCCATTTTAAAATGCAATAATCATAACTACCAGTGCCTATAATGGTGATGTACATACTAATTTCTATAGTGAATCATTCCTACCCATCCTTGTCTATACACAGCAAAGCTCTATTATACACTCCTTGAGAGGCAACATCACTTTTGTAAAACTCCATTAGTACAAGCAGTAAAAGGCTACAGTTAAATGTCCTCCTCCAGTCTGCTTCCTGTATGCACTGCAGTGCAGCGGGCTACAATGAGATCACTATTGCCAACTGCTCGCTGCCTCCGTGTCACACTTTTCCATGCAGAATTCCACCTACTTCCTCCTGTCTGTAGCATCACTTCCGTGCAGAGCTCCGCTGTATACAGTGTGTGCGGTGTAACGTTACCCTAGTGATGGGAGGCGGCGTCCTCGGGATAGCGGAGTGATTCCGGGAAGCAGCGCGGGGCTGCACGGTGCGCGGCATGGACAAGGACAATCCCGATGAGCTGCGGGTAATGACAGCGTCATGTGTCACGTTCTGAAGGGGTTAGAAACGGGGGCGGTTTATTCTGATTCGTTATTATGACATCCCAACGTACTGCAAAGACTACTGCTTTTTCTGTTGTCATCTAACCGTTCATAGCGGGCCCATTCATGAAAAGGGGGTGATCAGTGTGTTACTTTTCTGTTCTTCACTTTTAAAATACTGATCACCATTTTTAAATGCCATGGGGGGATTAAAGTCACAGCAACAAGAGCTGAATTGCTGTAGGCTGTAGCTCCCCCCCCCCCCCCCCCCCCGCCTGAATTCATGATCTCAAACTATATGAATTTTAATCAAGTAACACATCACAAGGGTTGACTGTACGGGAAGTACACACTGGCTGCATGATTTGTGATGTAATGGGCGCGTTGTAGCACGGCTTTGCCGCACTACCTGTTCGACGGTCAAAGTGCGGTAGGTGTGGTACGGTTTAACGCCATACGGCATCCCAATGCACTGCATGCAACGTGTTACCGCTAAACGAACAGATTTTTAGGGGCAGTGAAGCATAATTTTCACTGCTTTCTACACTGTATGTGATGCAATGAAGCGGGACAGAGCAGGGACAAGGTCCTCCAGCACCCAAGGCTGAGACACCAAAGTGCGCCCCTCCATCCCTCCCACCCCGGCCGTCACACACTCATTACTATTAGACTAAGAGGGCCACAGGGTCCACAACCTCCCCAACACCTTAATATCTAGTTATCTGGCTTGCAGTCACTGCTATGTATCCCCTTTTCTTATTTCTTTATGCTTCATACACAATTAGGAATGACAGCTGAATGACTTGTGCGCCCCTCCTACACTGCGCCCTGAGGCTGGAGCCTCTCCAGCCTATGCCTCGGCCCGGCCCTGAAGCGGGATAATGTGCCACGCAGCTTTCCTGCTTTTTCACAGAACGCAGTGCCCACTGTGAATTTAGTAAACTCAAGCGTTTCCACTTCTGAAGTAATCATTCCTGGTCATTGGTCGGAAACCTAATGTATAACTGTGTACAAGTGTTTCTAGATGTACTCAACATCATCTTTTGTTCTGCAGGAACTTCAGAGTAAGAGAAATGTGGTGCAGCTTGCACTGACTCAAGAAGCAGAAAATGCTGTGTGGCTGGGAGCTAAACCCCTTGTCTGTACAGCTATCATTCCAGAGCAGGAATCTTAATTGTGTACCAGGCTTTACTAGGAAAAGTAGTGGTAAGCAGCCCATTGACTTTCATTGCACCTGTTTACTACTAATGATTTCCAAAGTAGTAACCTGCAACAAACTGATAAACTGGGTAACTGACCCGACCTGCGTCAGACTCATCACTGTGTTCTGTTATAGCCTATCATGTTCTCCACTATGAATGTTGGCATGATCACCACTTTATAAATATGCCATACAGCACTAAAGTGCTATTAGATACTGAATTTCTAAGAATCTTATCAAAGTGATGATCCTTTTGAAAAGTAGTGATCTTTTCAGCTAATCACCACCTTTATGATTTAGTTCCAATTGTGTTTTTATAGCTGAACTGGATTTTGTAAATAACGTTTGCCGTCATTTGGCTAAAGTAGGTTTTTAGGCATTTTGATGCTCACCTAGGTAATATCAGAACATAGTGGGGACTGACTCAGCTGCTGGTACGAGCAGACACCACCAGGCAGAGCTCTGTGATAGCTGCTTCATCCAAGGTTCATATCAGTGGTAATATTGGCTTCAGCCCCCCCCCCCCCCTTCCCCAAGGTTGTTCGATCTTCAAGTGTGTGGGGCGAAAGGGATATGGAGGCTGCCATATTTATTTTCTTTTAAGCAATACCAGTTGCCCGGCTTTCCTGCTGATCCTCTGCCTCTAATACTTTTAGCTATAGACCCTGAACAAGCATAACAGATGTTGGTGGTGTTATTCAGACACTACTGCTGCCAAATAGATCAACAAGGCTGCCGGGTAACGTTTATTATTTTAAAAGGAAATAAATATGGCAGCCTCCATATACCTCGTACTTCAATTGTCCTTTAAAAACCCCTTCGACACAAACCTTTTTTGGTGAAACTGCTGAATAGCAGGATGCAAAAATCTAAATGACCAGAAAGAAGGGAGCGTTAAAGAAAACCCTTATTCATCCTTTTAATTAGCTTTTTTACATTGTTAAATTGGTAGAAATTATAAAACCTAGTATACCACTTTTTGTCTTTAGCACCTAGACCCCCAGCACTTTAGACCCCCAGCTGGCTGAATGGATGAGACTCAGTGACTGGAATGAGAAGTAGTAGTTGTACCAATCTCACTCCGACAATTTTTGAATGTGTACAATGCTTTAGGCCTCTTTTCCACGGGAAGCTGAACTGCATGCTGCTGCAGCAGCCTCCTGGCCACAAACCACAAGCGCCACTCGGCCACAGTTACATCCGAATGGCAGCGCTTGGTAACTCTGCATGTGTCACGTTTTACGAAATCGTCTCATGTTGCAGCTGAGGATAGCAACCACTGTACTCAGATGCAATTCCATGGGGGTGCCACCTATCCACCACTCAGGGCTGTGGAGTCTGAGCAATTTTGGGTACCTGGAGTCTGAGTCTGTGGTTTCATAAACTGAGGAGTCGGATGATTTTTGTACCAAATCCACAGCCCTGGTAAGTACTAGATTAAGGAGTCAGAGTTGAGGAGTTGAAGTCATTTTGGGTAGTCGGAGTCAGTGGATTCACAAACTGAGGAGTCAAAGTTGGAGTCAAATGATTTTTGTACCTACTCCACAGCCCTGCCACCACTCGTGCCGAGCGCTAGCAAGCACCCAGCCTGTGAATGGGAGC
The DNA here is from genome assembly GCF_040937935.1 of Hyperolius riggenbachi. NCBI lineage: Eukaryota > Metazoa > Chordata > Amphibia > Anura > Hyperoliidae > Hyperolius > Hyperolius riggenbachi. Next base: position 270,759,242 of record NC_090651.1, on the reverse strand, counting down.
AGCTGACAGGCGGTGAATTCACCACCTTCTTGTGGAAAAGAGGCCTTATGGAGGGACCAGTGGCAGTGGAACTAATGGAGGAACCACACTGGTGGTGAAACACACTTTACTGCACACTCTGCATCTTAACCCTATTCAACCAGAGATTTCTTATAACATGGTATTTTGGGGGTCAGAGTCTTGTGGTAATCAGTGGTGCATTCCTCAGAGTGACGTGAAATATGCTCTGGTATACCTCATTTTTTTGTCAAAGGAGGACTATGTTCAGAACACTAGGAGCCGTTTGAGAGGTGACTTGGTCGGTCCGAAGCGTCAATAAGGGACATGATCCCTCAGGCAACAATTTGGGACTGAGTGTTGTACATGTGTCGCTATCCTACTGATTAGTGGTGCATACGGAGGAGGGAGAGCACTTGACAGAGCAGGATGGGTAAGCAGGAGAACAATTCCATCCTAATCTCGGCCAAGATAATCTAGCACTCCAGATCTCTTAGCATGCATTGGGGAGGATGAATGGCTGCTGTACACATGCTAGATTCTAGGCAGAGGGGACCCTGAGTGATCCCTGTGGTTGCTTAGAGATCTGGCACTGAAGAGTGAACCCATCATCGTTGCACTTTCCATGCTTGCTGGAAACTGCCCAATTGTCCTTCACTTAATCATGCCTCCTCCTCTCTCCATAGACATGGTACACACTGTTCAGTTATATCTAAGAATAAGTCCTTATGAGCAACATAAACATTCTTGATTTACTGCCTTCATTATTTCCTATAGGAAAACTGTCTACAGAACAGAGAATTAAGAATTTTGAACATTGCTAATGTGTTCTCTTTCCAGACAAAACTTGTTCAGAACCAGCCTTATGATGAAAGCCTTGACATCCACGATTCAGAGGAGGTAGCCAGCATTCATTCTGCAACTCCACGCAAACCAAGTAAGTCAGAAATATAGAAAAAAAGGAACAGAAGAACTTGGTATTTGGAATTACGGTACTTAAAGAGAAGATTGAACTAGACTTTTAATATTTTTTTCTGTTAATTTACCAGTTTCTTCTAAACGCACTCCGGGGAAACTGAAAAGCATGACTGATCCAAATAGTAGTGAAGAAGATGAAAATGCCACGGTAATCCAACAAATGAATCTGTAGATGATGCATTGTAACATAGAGGTGTATTTACGAAGCCGCGGTTAGCAGAATAGCGTGCGTGAAGTTTTACCGCACGATAAGCAAAGCAGAATGCAATACAGTACATGCAATGCATTACACTCTTCTGATCATGCATAACACTTTACACACATTATTCTGCTTACTGCAGTGTAGTGAACACACCACTTAGCTGCTTGATCTGGCATCTTGGCAAATATGCAATTAATTTTTTCTCCTGACTTTTCACCTAGGTGATTTTTTTTTCACACTTTGTCATAAAATACTTTTAAAACCACTAGCAAGCAAGAAAATACTCAAAATTATTTTTATAGTGGTTTTTTACCAACATTTGGTATGTTTTTAATTGTAAAAAGCTGAAAAGTTATTTTAGCGAGAAGATAAAAATTATCTTCCCCAGAGATAACTCAGGAGAAAAAGTGAATTGCATATGGGCCATTGTCTCTATGCAGCTATCAAACCATGCAAACAGAAGAAACAAATGGTACCAACACTGGAGTGCACCACTAAATATGTGCAAAAGAGCTTGTAATAGAGGGGGGTAAAATTGCTCTGTTTTTACAAAAATTCACTTTCCAAAGAGAGAGAGAGAGAGAGACCTCTCACCTACTTGTACAGCCAAGACTGTTCTTCGATGCATTGCATCATGTGTGGATTACTACAGTGTTACAGTAATTCTGGATCTGTGAGGTGAATGGTTTTGCTATTTTAGATAGAGGTGATGTGTGAGCAGGCTGATAAATAGCATGCTTGTTTACCTTGCCAACCTAAAGTTCCACTTAAACTTATTAGCAGCTTCAAACGACGTTTTTCGTTTGAAAGCTGCTGGTGCATTCTAAGCCTCTATCTGCATATCTCGTTTGGGTTGTCAGTGCAGCCAAATGAGCAGGTAGCAGGCAGCAGTTATAGTTACCAGTTCCGGACGGCTGCTTCTCTTCCTCCACCAGCGGCTCTGAACTTCTGACAGGGGTGATGGAAGAGACTGTGGCACTTTAACGCTGATATGGTCTCTTGAATCACATGTCATATCATGTGATCAGAACAGAGAAGACATGCAGGATTACATTGCCACCGAAGTGGAGGAAGAAGAAGCCGATCCAGCTGCCCGGACAGGTAACTATGAAAGATACCTGCCGCTCCCACTCTGCATACCCTGCCGAGCCTGCCAGGCTGATGGAGGCACACTTCTCCAGTGGCAAGAAAAAATTGACTCTGCAGCCAAATAGTTTTATTTTATTTGGCTGCTAAAGGGTTTAAGCAGTCGGGCAGGATTTTTATTCCTTCTGACAATTCCCACAGGTACACCTCAACACACTTAAAGCAGTAGGATTAGCCATACTATGCCAGGGAAAAAAACACATATATAAATAGATAAATACTTGATCTACTTACATAAAACATGTATTGTACTGTCCACGTTTTGATTTCAGTGAATTTTATATAGTAAATTAAGATAATTCTGTTCCTGGTGGGGGCCATGTCTTTTGTCCACAGTTGAGGCTAAATCCTGATGTCATTTCTGCCCTTTACTTTTGTATTTTCTCCTCCAATCGCTGAATCACCTCAGCCTTGCTTGTAAACACAAGTGAGCAGGGGATCGTGTTTCAGATAAGCAGCTAAGCAGGGAAATAAATGGAAGAAGAGGAATATATTATAGATAAAAAGAACACCCAGCATGCAACGGTTTGGCACTGACTACTAAAGGGCCATTGCTCCTTAGGTATGTGATAACTCCAAATCATAACAGCAGAGAAAGTTTTGAATGCAGGATTAGAATCTTTATTAATACACTAAGACCAGTTGCTGTTGAAATTTGATTTTTATGGTGACACTCCCGCTTTAAAAGAGAACCCAAAGCTCTCACAAAATTCCCTATGCATGTCCTGCAGTAACATTGTGTAGTTTTTTTCAGGGCTGTGGAGTCGGTCCAAAAATCTTCCGACTCCGACTCCTCAGTTTCTGAAACCATGACTCCGACTCCAACTCTGACTCCGGGTACCCAAAATTGCTCAGACTCCGACTCCGACTCCTTAGTCTAATACTGAACAGGGCTGTGGATTTTGTACAAAAATCATGCGACTCCGACTCCTGACTCCGACTCCTCAGTTTCTGAAACCACGACTCCGACTCCGGGTGCCCAAAATTGCCCCGATTCCGACTCCTCGACTCCAACTCCGACTCCACAGCCCTGTTTTTTTTATTCCCATTCTTGGCCATTCTGTAAACATGAGTATGTGATCAATATTTAGATCAATGTAGGTTGGTTTTATGTGGCTGTGTAAGGTCACCAATTGTTCCATCTGCATAAGTATATGTAATATATCACAGTCAGAAGTATGCTACCTTCAGCATGTGAAACAATAGTAGAACCACAACTCATCTGCCTTCCATCAGTCATCTCCTGTTAGTCTGCAGTGCCTGCCGACTTCCTCTTTTTTGGCTTCAACTATGTAGAATGCTGTAGGCACTGCCACACTCCCTTTATCCATATGTTACTGGGCCACAAACAAGTATCACAGTTCCCTTTCCCACAGAATCACACAAGAAGTTGTAGACTTTAAATGAAAAAAACAAACCAAAACGTACATTTATAGTAACTTAATAAACAGCCATGACAGGCAATTTCCAACGATATGCAGATGTTACCAATAAGGGCCTATTTCCACTATACCCAAAACCGGGCCGAATCTGCAGCGTTTCCTTGTATACGACTGGGGTGGGGAAACTCTAACTAGTGGCTTGCTGTCCAGATGGAACTGTGCAGCGAACCTGGACAGCATGCTGCAGTTTTATGTAGCACGCAGCCAAATCCCTATAGCAGCGCATGGCACGGCTTCGGGCTGCAGCCTCGCAGCAGAACAGGACCCCCGACCAAATCAGAAATGGCGGCAGCTCCTAGTGGAAATGTACAAGTATAAGTGACATGCTGTAGGTATTACCAGTAGCACATAGATGATAGGTGATAAAGCAGATGTCAATGATAAGCACATTTTACTAATGACAAGAAGATAATATCAAAGGCAAATAATTCCAGCTACATGCATAGTGATAAAAAGATGTCAGCAACAGGCAGGTAGTGATCAATAGATCCTGGTGACAGGGTAGTAATAGATTCTAGTGACAGTCAGGAAGTAATAGTTAGATTCTGGTCACAGCCAGGTAGAAATCGTTAGATTACATACATAGACATATGACTATGGTAAGGACTAGATTGTGAGCCCCTCTGAGGGACAGTAGATAGACAAGACAATATACTATGTACAGCACTGTGTAATATGTCAGCGCTATATAAATACTAAATAAATAAAAAATAAAAAAAATTCTGATCACAGCCAGGTAGTAATAGTTAGATTCTGGTGGCAGCCAGGTAGTCATAATTAGATTATAATGACAGGCAGCGATTGATAGATTCTAATGACTTCCAACTGGTGATAAGTAGATTGTAGTGGCAAGCAGTTAGGGATTGCTAAATTCTAGAAACCGGCAGCAAGTAGTGATCTATAGATTCTAGTGGTAAGCAACTAATGATTGCTAGGTTCTAGTGGCCGGTAGGCAGAGGCGCTTCTAGAGACCAGCTGACCAGCTAATTGAATAGAGCGCCAGATTTATGGCAGGCACTTTGAGGGAAAAAAAAGTTTATTTTTCCTGTCCCTAGAGACTGAAAACTTAGGGAACGGAGATAAAAAGTTCTAATAAAAGCCTTTGCTGCTCAGCCTCAAATAAGGAATCTACAAACCTTTTGTCTACAACACTTTGTATGGCATTCCCTAATGTTAGTGTTATCTCGAGATCTAGAGTGTGTCTGTGTGACTCCTGTCCTGCCCGCCCCTCCTTATGACTTGAAAAGAAGAGAGTAGGATGGTGTCTGTGTGCATTCCAGAACGGACTAGCCAGGAGGAAGGAGGGAGATTTTCCTCCAGGCTGCTGGTACAATATATATAAGGCAATGTGAAGCACTAGGCTGGTTGAGGGAAATAAATGTACAATTTGATGGCAAGCTGGTAAATGGACACAGCATGATGCAGAAGAGAGGCTTGCCTCCTACAGTGTCCTTAGAAAAAAATATGTTATGTGGCTGCAATACAGATAAGTTCTCTGCTCCATGTCAGGCTATACTCAGTCTCTCTTCACTCCTCCTCTCTCCCTCATTCACCTTTGATCAGCCCCCCCCCCCCCCCCCCCCCTTCCCCTATTGCTGGCTGTCTTTTACTCCTCTCAAATCAAATCAAAGATATCTTTATTGGCATGACCAAGATTAATTACAGGTATTGCCAAAGCAAGGGGAAAAGGGGGACATGGAAGGGGGGTAGGGTAGGGGACAATGGCTAAGCAGTATGTGGACATTTTTTAGGTTTAGAGTTCCGTTATGCTCCTCTGTCTGTGGCATGCTGTGACATAGTGTGCAGCGGTTGTCACTGTGGATTCCTCTTCTCCCAGTAGGATATATGTTTTTCTCTCATCTTCTAATGTGAGAAAGTCTGGGAATAGTTCCAACAATTTCTTAAAGTAAGTGTCCCTGGTTGCAGTATATTTGGGGCAGTGCAGCAGGAAGTGGCTTTCATCCTCAAGGGTCTTCTGTTCACAGTGTTGGCACAGTCTCTCCTCCCTGGGTTTGTACGTCTGTCTTTGTCTCCCAGACTCTATTTCGAGGTTGTGAGCGCTCAATTTGCTGACACTCAGGATTTTCCTCTTGAGAGTTTTGGAGCTTTTCCAGGTATGGGGCCATTTTATATTCTCTTTGTAGAGACTGGTATATGGTTAGCTTTTGTGACTGTTTTTTTTCACGCCTCCATTTTTCCACATAGTCCTCTGGATAGTGTAATTGTTAAGGGCTCTGCCTCTGGCACAGGCAACCTGGGTTCAAATCTCTGCTTCAGTAAGCCAGCACCTATTCAGTAGGAGACCTTGGGCAAGACTCCCTAACACTGCTACTACCTACTGAGCAAGTCAGCACTGAGTCTTTACTGAAAGTAATTATAAATGTTCCTTGTTACTCTCTACTTTGCCTCCCCAATCTTACCCTTACAATTGAATCACCCAATCTTATTATTAGTAACCCTAGCCTATAGCTGTCAATACATGCAATCATTTTTACAGACAGATTCTTTCAAAATGATCGAATATGGCGATTATTAACCACCACATCGATCAGAATTTCAATCAATCCATGGCAAAAATGTACCAAAAGTACAATCAAGCAGTACATTTTTACAATTGGACACAGCGGTATAGAGGCGGTAGATCGGCGGCTCGTAGTATTGCACTGAACCACTACTGTAATACAATTATTTTCTGGTGAAAAGCTGCCGCATTGCGAATATTTTCATGGCGGGGGGGGGGGGGGCGCCACTCCTTGCCTGGAGTGACAAAATGGCCAGAGGCGCCCCTGCCGGTAGGTAGTGATTATTATTATTTATTGTATTTATAAAGCGCCAACATATTACGCAGCGCTGGACAATAAATATATACAATGATACAAGGATGACAGACATAACAAGGTTATACAACGTAGAACAAAGTTAAACATGCAAATTGTTCAAAATACATGATCATGCGATATGGGCTGGTTAGGTAGGCCCAGTAGTACAAGTACAGGCTGTCATAGGACAGGAGCACACAATCCTGTAGATTACACTAGGGAGTGGAGGACCCTGCCAGAGGCTTACAATCTAAAGGGTGGGGTGGAAACACTAGGTGGGGCTGCTAAATATTCCTTAGAGAGTTACTGTGTGGTAGGAGGTGGGTAGGCCATCATAAAGAGGTGGGTTTTGAGGGCTTGCTTGAATGTGTTGAAAGAGGGAGCAAGTCTGATGGGTGGTGGAAGGGCATTCCAGAGGGTGGGGGCAGCTCTTGAGAAATCCTGCAGGCGGGCATGGGAGTGTGAAATGCGTGGGGTGGTGAGGCGAAGGTTGTTGGAGGAACGGAGGGGGCGACATGGTGTATACCTGTGAACAAGCTCTGAGATGTAGGTGGGGCAGGTTTTGTGCACAGATTTATACGCCAGGCATAGACTCTTGAAACTTATTCTGAAACGGATTGATAGACTATAGTGGCTAGTAAGTAATAATCAATAGATTACAGAAGCAGACAAGTACTGATTGATAAATTCTAGAAGCAAGCAAATAGTTATCTATAGATTCTATTGGCAAGCAAGCAGTGATCTAGAGATTAGTAGTCTGCAGTGAGTAGTTGATGCCAGACAAGTAATACGTGAGTAATAAGTATATTAGCGGGTGCTTAATACTGGTAACAACCGGTAGCAGTAGGTGGTAAGTAATGGGAGATGAGTCAAGTTGTTGCACGCCTCTGGTGTCAGTGGGCCAGATTATACAACAGTGAGTGGCAGAGGGAGGGTATGTCTTCCACCCCCCTGCCCGCCACTTTCCTTCTCCAGTGCCCTCTGCTTCTGACAACCCTCCAGTAGTCTCCTCTTCACTCTTCCTACACCTCTAACAAACACTAGTCTATACATTTCCTTCTTCAAACTGGAGTTTACTTAAGTATTTCAAAATAACAAGTACATTTTCTAAAAGTACTGTTGATAATTCTTACATTATTTTGAATATTTATGTATGTTTTGCTCCGTTTTAAAGAAGAAAGAGAAAGCTGCGTATAAGCCTGGAGAGCTTCGTGGTGGCTTCCAGCAAGAGTTTAGTGATGATGAAGATATGGAGGATACGGGTGATGATGATGATGATGACGACGATGAGGATGACGATGATGAGGATGATGAAGATGAAAATGGTACTTCCAATGTGGGGTAAGTTAGGACAAATGATTTTGTGATCAACTGAGGGAATCCAAAAAGAAAATTTTTTTTTTTAAAAATAATTTTCAGAATGGGTAGAAGAAGTAGATCATTTGCCATGCTTTTATTGATGTTGAGCTCTCTTACATTTCACATCATTTGTCACTCAGACAGATGGCAAGGTGGGATTAAAAATTACAGCTGTCCCCTCCCTCTGGGGGCATTTTTTTCCTAGAACTTCCTGTTGGGCCATCGCTAAAAGGTCCTTATCCTGTTAGGCTGAGTTTCCACACCACGCTGATTTCAGTGTTTTTCCGTGTAAAAAAAAAAAAAAAAAAGATGCAGAATAACTCACTACAATGAACGTCAATGGGTACATTTCCATAAGATGCGATGTGTATAAGAAATTTTTACAGCGTGCTCCATTTTTTTTACAGTATAGCATTCGTTTCCCATGTATTGATTGTCAGTTACGCTAGTCGCATGCGAAAATTCACATATGGAAAAAGGTATGCGATAATTAATATTCTTGTGAAGACTGAACGTTACGTTATGGTTCCATTTTGCTGGCACATCGCAGTGTGAGAGCACATCTGAATCCCTCTAGCTGTGCCCATACACGTCGACCATCCAGTAAAAAAAAAAGTTTTCCTCGCATGCATTTCAATAGGCTATAAAATCGCAAATCACAGAAGTGGAACCTGCATTTAATAATCATGTCTGGCAACTAAAGAGTCTGCAAGTCGCAAAAACTGCAAGCCCCTCCTACTTAGGGGGCTAGCATTTAATCAATCACTAGCCCTAAAGTGGAGCCTTTATTTTCAGCGAGGTGTGGTTATTTACCACCCTCTGAAACTGCACAAAACAGAACAGGGAAGTTTGAGCGCTCCATGTGCCACCATGGGCAGTAATGTGCATTACGGCTTTATCGGCGCTTAGACAGTAATTTACTTTGAAAATAGCGTAATTCGGCCACCAACAATAGCTGGCAGCTGAATTGCATCTTACCTCCTGAGCCTATGGCGGCCACCGGGACTTTTAAAGGAGCAGATGAGCCGTTTTTCGGCTTCAACGTGCGCCCAAATTTCCCGGTGCCATTTTTGCACATATGCCATGTAGAGGTATTTTTCATTGCAAATACCAACATTTTATAAATAGCCCATAGTTTCTACCTGTGATGCACTGCAGTATGCAGCAATACAGGGTGAAGTGTAAGGCTGCAATAAACAGTTAGACAAACGTATTTGGAAATATATATTCTTCATCTTTACTTTTCTGTTATAGATATGACCCTGCAGATTTTTCGCATCTCCCAGTATCATCTGAGATTAAAGAGCTGTTCCAGTACATTACCAGGTAATACGTCGCCATCAGTAGCAAAGTAGGGCCAGGATAAATATGGATAATACATACAACTCAAAATACCATTTTTATAATTTTGCCTTTTTTCTTACAACCTGTATCCGCAGTCTGTCTCCTCAAAGTATGTATCTAGATTGGCTAGGCAGACTGAATAACACCAGAAACAAGCATGCAGATAATCTTGTCAGATTTGACAATAATGTCAGAAACATCTGATCTGCTACATGCTTGTTCAGGGTCTATGGCTAAAGTATTAGAGGCAGAGGATCAGCAGGACAGCAAGGCAACTGGTAGGCCTAGTGCACACCAGAGCGGTTCTGCTGCGGTTTGCGATCCGCTTGCGGGTGCGGATCCGCTAGGGTAATGTATTTCAATGGGCTGGTGCACACCAGAGCGGGAGGCGTTTTGCAGAAACGCATACTCCCGGGCTGCTGCAGATTTTGGATTGCGGATGCGTTTCTGTCTCAATGCTAAGTATAGGAAAAACACAAACCGCTCTGAAAAACGGCAGTTCAGAGCGGTTTGCCAGGCGTTTTTTGTTACAGTAGCTGTTCAGTAACAGCTTTAATGTAACAATATATGAAATCTACTACACCAAAAACGCTTCACAAAACCGCAAAATGCTAGCTGAAACGCTACAGAAAAAGAGGAAAAAGCGTTTCAAAATCTGCTAGCATTTTGCGGATCTGCTAGCGGTTTTTGGTGTGCACCAGGCCGTATTGTTTAAAAGTAAATAAATATGTCAGTCTCCATATACCTTTTGCCTTGTTCCCTTTAAGGCTCTTGTGTCTGTCACGTAACTGTATTGAGCATTGAGAGGTGCTCAATGCTCAGCTAGATTACATGGCTGGCACTGAAACGTGGCCTGACGAAGTGGGTCTTACGCCTCCTCCAAATGCATTGCCATAGTGCAAATACAGTTTTTCGTTTTTGTTTTACTAATTACTGTGTCATCCTTGAGGTAAGCCACCTCCTATGTTGGTTTTACTAATAGATATAATTATTGTCCCTTGGCTCCTCTTTCCCCCATTAAAATATTTAGTGAATGTAGTTTCCTTCCAACCTCCCACTGATAGGAGGATTTTTGTAAAGTGATTGTGGTAAAATTGTAGTAGTTCTAGTTTCTCTACATTTGAGAGACCTGCTAAAGTTTGAAATGCTTTTACGTCTTTTATCAGATACACACCACATACCATAGACTTGGACCACAGGTTGAAGCCATTTATTCCAGACTTTATTCCTGCTGTCGGCGACATTGATGCCTTTTTAAAGGTATTGTACTCCGTACAGTCATAATGCAGAAACATCAGGATTTAAAACAGGATTCAGATGTCAGAAACGTGACAGAAATTGAGATTCTCTGGCTTTGACTTTGCATTCATGAGCTTGTAAATGTTACTTGTAGATATTTTAATCAAAAATACTTGGCATAATGGCTGGGCACGTGGGAGAGTGGAAGAGGGTTGGGGTTAAGGGCCGGTTTACACTTGCTTAAAAAAAGTACCCATTCGGGATGTTTTTTAAGCTCCGCTTAGTACAGGAAGTGGATCCTAATGTTAAAAATAGGCTCTGCCTCCACTAAAAAAAAACCCGGATCCGCTTGCATAACACTAAGCAGATTGTAGAGTCTGAACTTGACACACTAAGCTAATTTCCACGTCCGCTTCGCCTGTTTCGATCACCGCCATGACGTAATACTGACGTGTCCTGCCGCCAATCGGTCGCTCATGCACAACCCGGTAGCTGGAATAAGCATGGAAATCTCCATTGGGCAGCAAAAGACCAATGGGAATCCTCAGCAACAAGCCTATAGAGAGCCCCATGCTCCTGCTGGAGGCTGAATATTGATAAACCGAGTGACAGCGGGGCAGTTGAGCAGCGATGCATACAGGAGGAATTGATCGACGCAAGACACATGATCAAAATGGATGTGGAGTGTTCGGTATCAATTGTTGCAAGCGGATGCAAACTGGACAGGGATGCATCTGCCTAGCAGATGCCTTTCTGTTTCCGTTTTGCATCTGCTCTAGTGGGAACTGACCCTAATAATGATTGGGAAGGGTCACATTTAAAATATCGGCCATTCCATCTTGGTATTTAAATATAATGAGCTGTAAGTACCCATAGAAACTTGATTTTTTTTTTTTAAAGTATAAGTGCCTTTAGCAATAGTACAATGTTAAAAATATGTTTAGTACTGTAATATATTATGCTTTTTCTCCCCTCTTGTAGATCCCACGACCTGATGGGAAGCCTGATAATCTTGGTCTAATTACTCTGGATGAACCATCAACAAAGCAATCAGATCCCACGGTTATGGCTCTTTGGTTGACTGAAAGTTCAAAGCAACACAGCGTTTCGGTGAGTTAGTAAGACCACATGTAAAAGTAGTTTAGTATACGTAGCCTCTATAGGCTGTAATAATGGTTGAACCTTGGGAAGCAACAGAGATCTTACAACAGTAATCTTGCAAGTCATGTGGTTGTATGAAGTCCTATTTTAACTGCGATGCTTATGTTTTCTAAGCAGCAACAAATAAAGGTCAAGAGCCTGGATAATGCAGAAAAAAATCAAAAAGCCATAGACTCTTGGATAGCAAGTATCTCTGAACTACATAGTTCAAAACCCCCAGCTACTGTTCATTATAACCGGTGAGTTATTTATGTTTTTTTGCGAGTATTGCCCCCATATGAGCAGTTTGTAGTTAAAAGAAGTCACAGTGGTCACTGCATGCCTGATACATGGATCTTCATTGCAGCACAGTGCGTCTTGACAGTTATATTTTCACACTTAGATTCTGTGCTTCAGTTAAGGTGCCTACTGATGATACAATCTAGATTGCACAATTTTTTACCAAATCTATGTAGTAGAAGGGAAAACTTCAGTAAATATGCGTTGAAAATGAAGATACTTTACTTAGTTCTTTTCATTTTCTATTTAAAGTAAACCTGTAAGGATAAAAACCTTCCCTAGGGTGTACTCACCTCAGGAGGGGAAAGCTTCTGGATCCTAAAGAGGCTTCCCCTGTTGTCTTTCGCAGGCCTCTTCCACTGCTGCGACCCTTGGTAAAAATAAACAATAACACCAGCAGTTGCCGCTGCACCGCAGCGTGCAGACACAGTAGCGACTTTCCCCTCAGGTTCTGGCGGAAATAGCCAATCTGCTATTTCCGCCAGAGACCATCGGAAAGCCACTACTGCGACTGCACGTGGCTGCAACTAGAAGTTTCTTGTCCCTGGGCTTCTTGGAATTTGTGGGGGTCCCAGCACTGGATCCCCTCTGCTGAGGAGGATGGAGGAAGCCTCTTTAGGATCCAGAGGCATCCCCCTTCCAAGACAAGTGCCCTCTGAGGACTTTTTTTTCCCCCTTCTAGTGCATTTTAAAATAACTTTTTAGCACCCTGCAATTGAAAAAGCACTAAAGAGTAGGTGAAAAGGGACTGTCAAACTATTCTGAGTATTATCTTGCTTTCTGGAGTCTTAAAGGGCATTTTATTGATAAGGTGTAAAAATGACACCTAGGAGCAAACTTAGGAGAAAAAGTGTATTGAATAAGGGCCATTGATCACTGTGGGTGACAGTGTATTTGCTACTGTGGGCAACAGTAACTGTGCGTGTATGCAACTTCACCTCACTTTGCCATACCACCTCCCGCATACTTCCCCTATTATAGTTTCCCCTTTCCTCCAGGTATCTTATACTGTAATCTATATTGTCTTTAGGACTATGCCAGAAATAGAAACCCTAATGCAGGAGTGGCCGCCTGAATTTGAACAGCTCCTTGGAAAGGTAAGGCATCTAAATAGCATGGAAAAGGTATAGATACTTGAAGATGGAGGGGAGGAGTCTAATCCATGTCTGTTTTGCTTCTAAATGTTTTGTGATTTGTGAAAAAAAAGCTGGTAGTCCCGGGGGCTAGTTAGGGATTCTCTCTTTTTTTTTTTTTTTTTTTTTTTTTTTTTTATATCTGTAACCAAGAACCAGAGCATTCCAGGAAATAGCATCAAAGATCTGGTACAATGAACTATCAGCTCACTGATAAGATATATTAAACTGCAATTTTTTTATCACCTCCTGCCACAAATTCAGCCCATACACCAGTAACACTTCCACTGTGCGAAACCAACATGGAATACAGACTGTCCATCACTATGGGAGGATGCCAAGCCTTGGCATCTTAAAGTCAAGAGTGACAATAAGAGTTACCAGGGAATATAACCCACCAGATACCCATTTGTGCTATGCATTCTTCTGTTTAGCAATTAGGTTGATCAAGGGCCCCACATTTGGTTGAAAAGACTAGTTGCTAATACTAATTATATTGTTTAAGAAGTAGATAGAATGCTCAAGTAAATATATTTCTTGTATGCTACGTATTATCCCATCTTTTGAAGGAGGGCTGGCATTTCAGCTCTCGGCAAACACTGCCTTGGCTATATTACACATTTTTTGCCAAAACACCAAGACAGGCCTTCAACTGAGCAGGTAGCTCCATTGAACCACAGCACAGAATACAGAGTTGAAATTAGGTCATTCGTGGGCAAGGCCAACTCTAAGGAAGCACAGGACCAGCCCCCTAACCTGCATGTATTAAAAAATGGTTCATGGGCATCAGCGCCCACAACCCCCCCCCAATAGGCCCTGCAAGGGATGCAGCCGCATGTTGGCCCAGAAGCAGCAGAGGGCCTCGTGGGGGGAGAAGTTTATTTTCCCTGTCCTGAGAGACAGACAACTAAGGGCAAAAGCTTTCTGCTCTATGCACAGTTGTTCTAATGACTGCATCTGCTCAGCCACTAATAAGGAATAATGCAAAGATTTGTAGACAGTCCCAATACAATGCTCAGCAGGGTCTTGTGTAAAGAGACCTGCCCCCACCCTCTGCACCCCCTCCCCAAGTGCTCTGTATTGTAGTGATGTTGGAGAAGTCTGCAGAGCTGAGATGGACAGAGTGAGTGTAATAAGTTGAGGCTGGGAGCACACTAATCTGTCAGTGTTCTGTATGCGCTTTCTGCACACCATGGGCTTCATTCACTAAACTGTGATAACTGATATCACGGTCGCATTAGCGTTTTGCATGCGTAATAAACGTAACGTGCGCAAGACGCTAGTGCGACCGTGATATCAGTTATCACGGTTTAGTGAATCAAGCCCATGTGTGTCTATATGTGTGAAAACATGCACACTTATCACAGAAGCTGATGTAATTGATAGAGCAAACGTGTGCAGTGCTTCACTGTTGTATGTCTGTATTTGCATGGGGAAAACACATTCAAGTGTGCATTAGCCAATTGAATAACATTGGTTCACAATTTACCTGTGCAGAAACGGGGGGGGTGGCGCCATCCAAAGTTTTGCAGGGGCCCCGGTGATTTCTAGTTACGCCCCTGCCCCCCCTTCCTCCCCACCTATCCAATGTCCCTCAACAATTGATTCCAATTTAGAGTGTCCCTGGAGGAAGCTATATTTTTTGGAGAGATCTCAATTTCCTACAATGGACAGGAAGTGAAATAAATTATTACACAAAGGGACACAAAACCTAAAAAATAAGAATATATATAAAAAAATTCTGGATTGGGCTTTAAACTTTCACCTTGCTTTTTTTTAAACAGGTGGGCTTGCCAACTGCGGATGTAGATTGCGACCTTGCCACTTATATTGATATGATATGTGGTAAGTTTAAAAAAAAAAAAGTACTGATAATACCTTTGTAATATGATACAAATCAGTTGCGTTTTTGGGGCTTTTTATACCCGCCTATTCACCAGAAAAAAAAAAGTTTATATTTCTTGAAATATGTACCGTATATACTCGAGTATAAGCCGAGTTTTTGGGACCAAAAAAGTGGTCCTAAAGTGGGGGTCTCGGCTTGTACTCGAGTCACTATGAAGTCACTATGCAATAGTGTCCCTCCCGATGCACCCCCACCGCAACGTGAAGAGCTCAGTGGCAGCGCTAAAGAACTGTGATGTATTGCGTGCTCCCCGAGTGTCCCATCGGAATATGCAGAGCCGTGTAAGTGCTGCAGGCATCTTCCCCACCCCCCAAATGAGAGTCCCCCTGCACATGCAGCACTGGTAAATGAGGAATTTGTAGCATACCTCTTCCCTGTCATCACCGCCGGAATGTCCGAGAGTTCCCCGGTATGTGGAGCGCAGTGTTATTCTTTCGCTGGTTCCCAGTGCACGCAGCTTTGATTCCTCTGCAACTTGTCAGCTGCAGTCTCATTGCTAGGGCGGCCTCTAGTGGTGCCTATCATTACGTACTCCACTTCAGGTGTCATAGTAATGGGACAAGCTGACAAGTTGCAGAGGAATCATGGTGGCGTGCCCTGGAACCACGGAACAAAACAGCATTCCGCTCCACATACCAAGGGACTTTCTGACATTCGGGGGGTGATGACAGGGAAGATGTATGCTACAAATTCCTCATGTACCAGTGCTCTATGTGCAGGGGGACTCTCGGGCATTCGGGGGATGGGGAAGATGTCGGGGAAAAGGTATGCCTCAAATTCTGCTCTGGAATGCAGCACTTACACCACTCTACATATTTCCATGGGACACTCGGGGAGCACGCAATACATCACAGTTCAGGAAGTGGCTCACACTGACATTTACCAGCTGCACTCTGCACATGGCTGAAAGTGAGGACACGGCACAGACACTGACCTGTGAGTTTAAGAAGCACCACCACTCTTCAAATGCAGCTTCTCTGATCATGCTGTATTAGGGTGCACTCAGAGGAGGCAGCCAGTGCAATATCCAGGAGTAGAGATGGCAAACCACAATAGATATTTCTTTCTTGCTTGATAGTTGGTTTGCTTATATTGATCCTTGTTATAACTATTGTGGGTAGAGCTGGATTATATTATTTTCTGCAGTAGGCCAATTGTCTTTTACTGTCTCTGCCTTCTAAAGGCAGCCCCTGTTCTGTATACTTTAGGCGTACTCTTCTATACACTGCAGTCCCCATGTGCAGCAGTAGCCCTCATTACAAGATTAATGTGCATATGTTACTACTAACCCCTCCAAGTCAACTGTCTTCTCCACACAATGCTTTGTTCTGCACCATGAGACCCCCCATTTTCCTACCCTCGGCCTATTCTCAAGTCAATCATTTTTTCTCATTTTTTTGAGGTAAAAGTTGGGGGGTCGGCTTATACTCGGGTCGGCTTATACTCGAGTATATACGTTATGTATTTTAAATTTTACAATTTTTCGGGAGGCTGATTATTATAGTGATTGAATTGGAGGATGAAAAGAACCGCTGAAAAGATAATGGAAGCTGTTGGGCCTTAAAATTGTAGTAACCTATGTATATCCACAAGAGTGCGCTGTCCAAGCTTCAAAGCAAAAAAAGAACAGGAGAGCACTTTCATGTAAAAGTACTGTATTGTATCTCAAAACCTTAGTAGAAAGTTGTGACAGTGTGTAAAATGTCAATACAAACAGAATGCGATAATTTGCAAATCAGGTAAAAAAATCTAACACAAAACACGACATTTGTAAACGTTGAAACGGAAAAATATTATTGTTAAAAAGATATATGCTTATTCGGAATTTGATGCCAGTAACATGGTTTTACCACTTTGGATTGTCACTTGATGGTTTCATATCTCTATAACTGTGAAATGATGGGGCCAGTTGCTGTAGTTGTGTAAGTGAAATAAGCCATTTCTTCCCGATGTAGGATTGCAGCTACGCAATAGATTGGTTTCTCCTTTTTTTGTAATTACCGTGTTGCAGTACACAAGATAGTTTTAATGGGTAACAGGTCTGAACTGCAGTCAGACTAGTTTAGCAACCTGACTTTTCTACTACGGAACCTGTACCTCTGTGAAAACTGTATGGAATTGGAAGCACCAAAAATATAACACAAATCAAAGGGAGTGTAAGCACATCAGTTTACCTCCTGAATAAAAACTGTCAGAAGTTTATTAAGAAAAAAGAATTGATGTCTATTGAGCGCAATAAACAATGCATAATTTGTTTTGTAAACTTCAATTCAGACCGCGTATGTCTTCATTCAGGCAGTAAGTTGCTTTGCTTATACTTATTTTTATTTCTTTTTTTAATAAAACTTTTTTTTATTAAAGTTTAAAAGTAAAAAACAAACAAACACACATAACAGATCACATAAACATTACTTAAACTCTTACAGTGCAAACCAGCCCTTATGCAGGCTAGGAAATCTATTCTGCGAGTCCTTTTAAAGGAAACCAGAGCTGAAAGAAATTAAAAGTTATATACATACATTGGGCTTCCTCCAGCCCCATCCGCACGGATTACTCCCACACTGCCATCCTCAGTCTTCTCCCTCCTTCGGTACCGGGTCCCGTAACTTCAGCCAGTCACGGCCAGCCTGCGCAAAAGAAGTGCCCCCTCTACGTATCGCTCTGGAGTATATAGATGATGGCAGCAAGTGTTCATTGTGAGTACGGCCACCTGGCGCTGCAGCAGCGGACTGGTAGGAGGTCTTTTTGGATCCTTTCATTAATTCACAGCATATGCAAATTAGTTTTTTTTAATTCAGGAGCTTGTATCACTGCAGGGGGGTGGTGGAAGCCAGCTTTCTTTGAGCGGGTCTATACACAGTATGTAGTGAACAGGTTGATGGTTAAAATGATCTATTTTTCAGTTTGGATTTTCAAGTTTGGGACCTTGTCTGACCTTGGAAATAAGATTGCATAATATGTAAACCACACAACTGTTTGTTTTTTCCTAGGTATCCTGGATATTCCTGTTTACAAGAGTCGAATACAGTCTTTACATGTTCTCTTCTCCTTGTACACAGAGTTTAAAAATTCTCAGGTAAGTATTTGAGTTAAGGCATTAGTATGTGAACGATTGACTAAGATTGGGTATTTTATCTAATGAAATTCGGCACATTTTCTGCATACAGGGAAAATGTGTCCAATTCCCTCAACTATGACTCCTACCTCAGTAATCTGTTGAAGTTGATATTACTTTTTTTTTTTTATTAAAATACTTTATTTTTGTTTTTTTTATTAACCACTTGCCGACCGCCTTAAGCCGATGGGCGGCGGCAAGGGCTGGGCCCAAACGACCGCAATACGCCCATCGGCGGTGGCGGGCGTGGTTATGCGGCGATTGCTGTCATTCGTGACGCGATCAGCCGCCGGTGACTGGCTCCGCCCCCCGCGCTATAACCCGCCGGCCGTTCGGAAGCGCCGGCGGGTTACTAGCACCCGGATCGCCGCATACAAAGTGTATAATACTCTTTGTAATGTTTACAAAGTGTATTATACTGGCTGCCTCCTGCCCTGGTGGTCCCAGTGTCCGAGGGACCACCAGGGCAGGCTGCAGCCACCCTAGTCTGCACCAAACACACTGATCCTGCCCCCCTTCCCTCTGATCGCCCACAGCACCCCTCAGACCCCTTTTTGCACCCAATCACCCCCCTAATCACCCATCAATCACTCCCTGTCACTATCTAGAAACGCTATTTTTTTTTAACCCTAAACTGCCCCCTGCTACCTCCTGATCACCCCACCACCCCTCAGATTCTCCCCAGACCCCCCCCCCCCTTTGTACTGTATGCATCTATCCCCCCTGATCACCTGTCAATCACCCATCAATCACCCCCTGTCACTGCCATCCATCAATCAGCCCCTAACCTGCTCCTTGCGGGCAATCTGATCACCCACCCACACCAATAGATCGCCCGCAGATCCGACATCAGATCACCTCCCAAGTGCAGTGTTTACATCTGTTCTCTACTCTAAACACCCACTAATTACCCATCAATCACCCCCTATCACCACCTGTCACTGTTACCCATCAGATCAGACCCTAATCTGCCCCTTGCGGGCACCCAATCACCCGCCTACAAGCTCAGATTGCCCTCAGACCCCCCCCCCCTTATCAATTCGCCAATGCAATATTTACATCTCTTCTTCCCTGTAATAACCCACTGATCACCTGTCAATCACCCATCAATCACCCCCTGTCACTGCCACCCATCAATCAGCCCCTAACCTGCCCCTTGCGGGCAATCTGATCACCCACCCACACCAATAGATCGCCCGCAGATCCGATGTCAGATCACCTCCCAAGTGCAGTGTTTACATCTGTGCTCTACCCTAAACACCCACTGATTGACCATCAATCACCCCCTGTCACTGATACCCATCAGATTAGACCCTAATCTGCCCCTAGGGCACCCAATCACCCGCCCACACCCTCAGAACGCCCTTAGACCCCAGCCTTGATCACCTCGCCAGGGCATTGCTTGCATCTATTTCCCCCCTCTAATCACACCTTGAGACACCTATCAATTACCTCCTGTCACCCCCCTAGCACTCCTATCCATCAGATCAGGCCCAATACAACCTGTCATCTAAGAGGCCACCCTGTTTATGACCGGTTCCACAAAATTTGCCCACTCATAGACCACCTGTCATCAAAATTTGCAGATGCTTATACCCCTGAACAGTCATTTTGAGAAATTTGGTTTCCCGACTACTCACGGTTTTGGGCCCGTAAAATGCCAGGGCAGTATAGGAACCCCACAAGTGACCCCATTTTAGAAAAAAGACACCCCAAGGTATTCTGTTAGGTGTATGATGAGTGCATAGAAGATATTATTTTTTTTGTTAACAGTTAGCGGAAATTGATTTTTATTGTTTTTCTCACAAAGTGTCATTTTTCACTAACTTGTGACAAAAAATAAAATTTTCTATGAACTCACCATACACCTAACGGATTACCTTGGGGTGTCTTCTTTCTAAAATGGGGTCGCTTGTGGGGTTCCTATACTGCCCTGGCATTTTAGGGGCCCTAAACCGTGAGGAGTAGTCTTGAACCCAAATGTCTCAAAATGACCTGTGAAATCCTAAAGGTACTCATTGGACTTTGGGCCCCTTAGCACAGTTAGGCTGCAAAAAAGTGTCACACATGTGGTATCGCCGTACTCAGGAGAAGTAGTATAATGTGTTTTGGGGTGTATTTTTACACATACCCATGCTGGGTGGGAGAAATCTCTCTGTAAATGGAGTAGTACAAACTATGAGATAGAGTAAAGGAGGAGTGAGACCTGATTGAATACAAATCAGTCTTATTCAAAAATACAAAACTTTATTCAAACATATGCTCATTATTAAAAACTGCAAGATAAAATCCCACCATATAGCCCATCCCCCACCCCATCCATGCACATACCCACCCAGGCGTCCCCTATACTCTCCCCCTCCTAAGCATAAATGTATCTCTGGATCGTGTGCACACGTATTAATGGCTGCGCAGCCCTGCAAAAATAGATCAAAACCTTGTTATGAAAAAATGTTGCTGAATCTCTCACAAGCGGAGATTTATGGATATCATAAGCAGTTCATTTGAAAAATGGATTCCAGAACATTCATCCAGTACATAATGATTTCTTCATATCATATAGCCTCCTATATTGTATGGGGACCGTGCACATAATCATTCAATAGAACAAAATAGAGTACTCAGCGTCCTATCAGGCTAGCAAGTCACCTCAGTGTAGTATGTTGATATGGCAGAGTGCAGTCCTGTATTATAGCATAGCATAGCACATGCAGTATGATTCCTAAGGAACTTTTGGCAAACAAGCACATCAAGTGGCAGCATGTATCAAGTTGAAGCAGCAGCAAGGCACATCCAGTGCTAGCCAATTCGTAAAGCAAAACAAGCAGACAAGGTGCATGGCAATGTTAACAATGTCTCTATGCAGGCAGCATGTGCAGTTGAGGTGCCCTGAGGGCTCTTACTGTATCCACCAGTCTGGGGCCTTGGTGTTGACCTGCTATGACGGAGCCTGGCAGCATGGAGGGGAAGACCTCATGGTGGAGGACGGCGTCCTCGATCGATTTCGCCGGACTCTGCCGGCTTCTTCAGGAGGCGTGTCTCTGTGGACTGCGCTGCGTCTATGTGCAGGCCGCCGTCCAATCCGACCGCAGGTACGGCATCTCCCGCCCCCACACCAGGGCCAATGCGAGCGGAGGGGCGGAGCAGGCAGACACGACGGGCGCGCCCAATAGCTCACCCGGCGCGTCCGCCAAGCCCCCCCCCCCCCCGCACGCAGGCCCCGGGGAAGGGGCGGGAGACGCCAAAGCAGCCGGATCAGACGGCAGCAGCACAAACAGACACAAGCGCTCCACATCCCATCCCAAAACAACATCACAAAAACAAAACAACTATACAATGATGATTATTATTCGCAATTAGAAAACGCCTAACATATGTATATGTGGCTTTACAAAACAACAGAGATGAATACTTTAAATCACAGTGTATAAGATTCCGCTCACTCTTACGTTTAGACCACCCCCATCATAAAAAAGAAGAGATGTGCGTACATGCACATCCCTGTCCAAATGGGGATCAAGCCAATTATGGCATAAACACTAATCAAGAAATTTTCTCCATAAACATCATGCGGAAAACTAGATATGAGATGCCCCAGCAGGGAGCCCCCAAAGCCCCTCCCACTGGAAGAGCAACGCAGACCCTTCAGGTGTGGGATGCTGCACCAGAAATCCCTAAGGTGGCAGAAAGGGAACATAACTTGTGTTTTCATTGAGGCCTGGTTCCTTAGTTGCCTCCAGATCAAATATCCACCTTGCTTCACGTTGTAGAAGCAAACGATCCATATTACCACCTCTTGCAGAGTTATGAATTCTGTCCAGATCAACAAAGCGCACATGTTGAAACCTACCACCGTGAGCGGACTTAAAATGTTTCGCCACGGGAGTGAGGTTGTTATAATTTGGACTCTTAATACTTGCAATATGTTGCGAGATGCGTGTACGAAATTCATTCTTGGTCTTTCCCACATAAAAGGCCCCGCAAGTGCAGAGCAACAAGTATACCACAAGAGTAGTACTACAATTTACATAGTGTGGGAAACACCAATCCCGGCCATCCGGAAGGCAGACCGATCTGCCCACCTGGATATAACGGCATACCGAACAACCACCACAGGTATATGTACCAGTCACCTTACAGTGCTTTTTGTTGGCCCGAGGATCGACAAAATGACTGTTCACCAAAAGATCCCGTAGGGACGGTGCCCTCCGGAATGAATAAAGGGGAGTTTGTGTTAACACCGTGCTCAATTTGGCATCGTTAGTGAGGATATGCCAATGCCTATCCAATATCCTCGAAACCTCTTGATGCTGTGCCGAGAATCTAGTACGGAACCTAATTGCCTCTGACCTCTCACGGGCGGGACATCTACTTCTATCCAATAGGGCAGATCTGTTACTAGCATTAGCTCTCTTATAAGCCTTAATAAGAGTCTTATTCTTATATCCTCTTTGTCTGAATCTCGCTCTCAGCTGCAGGGCCTCCCTCTGAAAAGCATCATCCTCTGAACAGTTGCGTCGAATCCGCAAATACTGTCCAGTAGGGATACCATTAATAGTATGTTTTGGATGGAAACTTTCTGCTCTCAGAAGTGCATTTGTTGCCGTTTCTTTTCTATATAAACTTGTAGAGACAAGGCCCGCAGTCGAGACCAGAAGATCCAGAAATGGAACCTCCACATGACTCATGTGCATAGTAAACCTGAGATTCCTCTGTAAATGGACAATTGTGTTTAAAAAAAATCAAAAATGTGTCATTTACAGAGATATTTCTCCCACCCAGTTTGTGAAAAAAAAAAATACAAATCAATTTCCGCTAAGTGTCATTTTCCGCTAACTCGTGACAAAAAAAAATTCTATGAACTCACCATACTCCTAACAGAATTCCTTGGGGTGTCTTCTTTCTAAAATGGGGTCACTTGTAGGGTTCCTATACTGCCCTGGCATTTTAGGGGCCCTAAACCGTGAGGAGTAGTCTAGAATCCAAATGCCTCAAAATGACCTGTGAATAGGACGTTAGGCCCCTTAGCGCACCTAGGTTGCAAAAAAAGTGTCACACATGTGGTATCGCCGTACTCAGGAGAAGTCGTATAATGTGTTTTGGGGTGTATTTTTATACATACCCATGCTGGATGGGAGAAATCTTTGTAAATGGACAATTGTGTGTAAAAAAAAAAAAAAAAAAAAATTGTCATTTACAGAGATATTCCTCCCACTCAGCATGGGTATGTGTAAAAATACACCACAAAACACATTATACTACTTCTCCTGAGTACGGCGGTACCACATGTGTGGCATTTTTTTGCACCCTAAGTGCGCTAAGGGGCCCAAAGTCCAATGAGTACCTTTAGGATTTCACAGGTCATTTTGCGACATTTGGTTTCAAGACTACTCCTCACGGTTTAGTACCGTGAAAGCTGCAGTGGTCTGAATGGAAAAAAAGGCTCTGGTCCTTAAGGGGCGAAAAGACTGTGGTCCTCAAGTGGTTAAACTTGCGCAAGGTTTTACAAAAAAAATATATTGTAATTCAAAGCTTGCCAGCAAATGGCAGTTGAATCCAATGTCCCCCTCTTTACCCCAACAGCAGTATCTGCTCCTTCATCCCTCCCTCCTTCATAGGCACAGACTCCTAGTGTCTGTACAGTATTGGGGTCCTGCAGCGTCAATCCTGGCAGGTGACACAAATTGAGCGAAAACTGTTCTTCTATAAACACCTTAAAGTGTACCTGAAGCAACAAATGACATGATGAGATGAGTGTATGTACAGTGCAAAACATTAATAACCAGGCTGTTTTACTTGTTTATTTTGCTGCCTGAAAGTTAATTTCTAGGCATGGAAGTGGCAGCTTCTGTCTACCTTGTTGGGAATATAGTAAACATCGCTGATTAGCAAATTACTGCCATAAAAGTTTTCCTGGCAAAATACAACTTTTGGGGGCAGAAGATAAAATGAACTATTGACCTTTTTCTAACTCAGGGACACTTATTAGGCTGGCACTGAGCAGAGGTATCAAAACATTCAATCTAGTTTGTACATGTTTAAATATAAAATAAAACTGGGATATCTAAACAAGTAATTTTTAGGCCTATGGGCATACATACAATTGTTTCTCATCAGCTTATTTTCACCTTGGGTTCACTTTAAAGAATTGTAAATGTACCCACCTGTTTGCTGACTCTCCCAAGGAAAAACAATCTTTATGAAACTATCTCAATAAATGTTCAGTATTTAAGATGCCTGTATTACACAGACATATATACTGTGCATGTTCTCATGTACCTAGGTTACTGCTCTGAAGCTCTGTATAGCTCTCAGTACTAAGATGGGAGTGATTACTTCAAGCTGTGTGTACACATACTCAGCATTTCGGCATTTGTGAATGTTTAGGATTTACAAATTTTGGATGGAAACTTAGGAGAAGGGAGAAACCGCTAGTAGAATATCGGTAAAATGACCAATATTCTGCTATTGGGTGCTGGTTAATACCAATAGTAGAATACTGGTAATTTTACCAATATTTTCCCATCCTCTCGCACTAACCTTTCCCCCAACTGCTCCTAACACTAACCTACCCCTATTTACGTCTAACATTAATTTTTAGTAATGGTTTGGGGTTCGGCTACATGGGCAAGGAGAAAAAAAAAATTATACTCTACCCAGATTGTCCGCAATTGGGCCTGGAAAATCGTGATGTGGAGCGCACATGTGCTTTCTATAGGGAGGAGGGATCTGCAAAAATAGGCACTCCGCCTGTGGAAATTTGGGCACTGCCTGGTTGGGGATGGAGGAAGCCCCAGGTATGTATAATTTTTTTTCTCCTGCCCCATCTCAGGTTTATTATTTATTGCATTTATAAAGCGGCAACATATTACGCAGCACTGGACAATAAAGATATACAATGATGCAAAGGATGACAAACGTAACAAAGTTATAACAACATAGAACAAAGTTATACAAGGCAAATGGTACAAGATATATGATCATGCATCTTGTGCTGGTTAGGTAGGCCCAGTAATACCAATACAGGCTGTCATAGGTAAGGAGCAAACAATCATGTAGACTACACTAGGGAAGGGAGGACCCTGCCAGAGGCTTACAATCTAAGGGTGTGTGGAAACACGAGGTAGGGCTGTGTAATAAATATTCAGTATAGAGTTACTGTGTGGTATGGGGTGAGTAGGCCATCTTAAAGAGGTGGGTTTTAAGGGCTTGCTTAAATGTGAAGGAGGAAGCAAGTCTGATGGGCAGTGGAAGGGAGTTCCAGAGGATGGGGGCAGCTCTTGAGAAATCCTGCAGGCGCACATGGGAGTGGGAAATGCATGGGGTGGTGAGGCGAAGGTCGTTGGAGGACCAGAGGGGATGACCTGCTGTATACATGTGAACAAGCTCCGTGATGTAGGTAGAGCAGGTTTTGGACAGATTTATACGCCAGGCATAGAATCTTGAAACTTACCCTAAATCGAATAGGGAGCCAGTGTAGGGATTTACAGAGGGGAAATGTGGATGCGGAGCAGTGTTAAGAAAGGATGAGTCTTGAAGCCACGTGCATAACTGATTGAAGGGGGGGAGCAATGCGTTTCAAGGGAAGGCCAGACAAGAGGGAGATACAGTAATCAAGGCCGGGAGATGAGTGCATGGATGAGCAGCTTGGTCTTGTCCAGGGTTAAAGGGAATGTCCAAGCAAAATAAAAAAAATGAGTTTCACTTACCTGGGGCTTCTACCAGCCCCCTGCAGCCATCCTGTGCCCTTGTAGTCACTCACTGCTGCTTCAGTCCCCCGCTGGCAAATTTTTACGCATTGAACCAGTAATGCGTAAAAATGTATGTGTTAATGTTCCTGCACTAGCGGGAATGCGTAAAAATGTACGCAATGCGTCCCTCCGACCTCCGAGGTCGGCAAGCTGCCAGCGGGGGACTGGAGCAGCAGTGAGTGACTACGAGGGCACAGGATGGCTGCATGGGGCTGGTAGAAGCCCCAGGTAAGTGAAACTCATTTTTTTTATTTTGCTTGAACCTTCCCTTTAAGAGGGGGTGGGTTTTGGAAATATTGGAGCCAAGTTTTAACAACAAGCGTGTCTTTCCTTAGCATTACGGTTAAATAAATGTATTGAGTTGTTAAAATCAAAACAGTAATTCGCCTTTTTTTTTTTTAATCAAAAGTATTCTCACTTGTAACTATAAAGAAGCTATTTATGATTTGAATTTCCATTTCTTCACAGCATTTTAAAGCTTTATCTGAAGAAAATAAAGAGAGAATTTCATTTGGCAGCGAAACTACACCAAACAAGGATACAGAGTTCAGCAGCTATACTTAAAAGGAATGAACCTTTTATCTCTGAACAAACTTTTGTTTTCGGCAATCAATCATTGTATGGGAAATGGATGCATGTTGCAGAAATCTGCAGCGTGGAATCCATATTATTTTTCTGCATCGCACTGCAATGGCAAATTCACATTCAATGGAAAGGACTCCATTATTCAATGCGAATATTCACATTGAGAATTTGCATTTAGTAGAAATAGGTGCTTAGAAATGTATTTAGGTATCAGCGGCGTGTATATTTATGCTGGTGTATGCAATCTAGGTAGAAGCACCTGTTTTGACTGCAGGATTCCTGCTTTCACTTTCTGATTTGCACTACAAAACAAGCAGTAATCAAAATGGTTGTCAAAAAGTGGCACTTATTATTCTTTCCTATGTTTTTCTATTAAACAGTTTCCATTGCTTCTGCGTAGTAATGCAATTTAACAAAGAGATGGAAGTCAAGTGTGCATAACTGTAACAAACCAACACAAAAAAGTACTTACCGTTACCTTGTATGCAATACACTGTATTTTCTGCCATGTAAGACACTCCAGAATATAAGGCACACCTAGATTTAGGGCTGGGTAAACTTTATGACCTGGGCTGTATTCCTTGAATTCCAAACCCCCCTCCCCCCTTGCAGAGTTGCAAGTGGGCAGTGGGGGGGTTAAAATTCACCTTGATTGCCAATTTCTATGTCTCATCACGTCGGGATGTGCCAGTATATTACACTCTGGCACATCATGTGATGGAGGATGATAAGATACTAAACTTGATACATCCATATTCCAGGAGTGTCTTTAAGGGACTCCGAGGAGTAAAAAAAAAATATAGGAAATTAATACTTACCTGGGGCTTTCTCCAGTCCACCGTAGGTTGGAAAGTCCCACGGCGTCCTCCTGGCTCTTCCCCCGCTTCTGCTGCCGAATACATCCCCGGCGACACCCGGGCCAGGTGTCAGGCTCCCACTTCATTATCAGTGACGCTGCTAGTCATCACGGCCAGAGTGATGACGCGCAGCGTCACCAATAAGGAAGTGAGAGCCCGACACCCGGCCTTGGTGTCACCAGGGCTGTATTCAGCAGTGGGACCGGGGAAAGAGCCAGGGGACCTCCTGACCTACAGTGGGCTGGAGAAAGCCCCAGGTAATTACCAATTTCCTTTTATTTTACTCCTCAGAGTCCCTTTAACGTTGTCACCCACTTAGTATCCTCTGCTTCCCCCCCATGTCTAGTAAGCAGTGTCAGGAGCTATTCTTACCTAATCCATAGCTTCCTCAGCAAGCACAGACCTCTTCTGTTCTGCACAGCTCCCCCAGTGATGGCTTCTGCTGATGATGCAATCAGCAGAAGCCAACACTAGAG
The DNA here is from genome assembly GCF_040937935.1 of Hyperolius riggenbachi. Taxonomy (NCBI): domain Eukaryota; kingdom Metazoa; phylum Chordata; class Amphibia; order Anura; family Hyperoliidae; genus Hyperolius; species Hyperolius riggenbachi. Next base: position 270,731,453 of record NC_090651.1, on the reverse strand, counting down.
GAGCAGTGTAGAAGAGAAGAGGTCTGAAATCGCTGTGGGAGCCATGGATTATGCAAGACGCAGTCCTGGCACTGCATATTATACATGGGGCATAGGAGACATGGTGGAGGGAGCAGAAATAAGCAGGGGGCTCAGGTGGGCAATTGTAAGTCTGGGATTCCCTGTATTCGGCATGTAAAGATGCAGGGGACTTTTTTTCCCCATTTTTGGGGGAGAAAAAGCATCTTTTGTTGGCAGAAAAGACGGCAGGTGCCATTTTTATAGTAGTGTAAGAAATGGTCAAAGCTGAATACATATCATCACACCTCATTAAACAGTGCTCACTTTAGAATGGGCTCTTCACTTTGGCACAGTTGCTACATCCAACAACTAGGGATGATCAATGAGATGCAAAACTATACACTTTTATGCAAATATATGCAGCTTGAAAATTATGTTGCAGAATTGCTCTTTAAGGTCTTGTAAACACTTTTAGCAATTGAGTTGAACTGTAAGCTTTCAATAGTCTGTAATGCTTCCAAAAGAAAATGTAAATGTATTAGGAAGCATACATGGAAAATAGACTTTATCCTAAATGAAAAGCACTTTTTATAGTTGAAGAAAATAAAAGCATCTAAGTAGTATTCTAGGCTTTGAATGCAATGCACATTTTTCCATGTGGATGCAGGATATTGCATGCAAATATATGCAGCATAAAAATGGACCAATCAAATTCTAGCTTTGCCAGGATTTGATTGGTCCATTTTCAAGCTGCATACATTTGCATAACCTTGCATCAATGCAGAACAATTTTCATTTCATTAACTATCCCTTGTTGTAAGTGCTGCTGGAAGGAATTTTCATTTGGCGAGGTGGTGTTTGTTGAAATGGCATGAAAGTAAAGAGGTTTAAGGTAAAGACCAATGAGCAGACATATTGGGGAGAGGAGTAGAGGGGAAGAGCAAATACCCCCATCTTGTTGTCAACCCCAATGGCTTTAATTCACAAATCCTTAGCAACCATTCACATTAATCACAAAACAGTAGCGCTTATCACTACCTTTTTGCACAGGTGATTGTACTGCAATTCGTGTGGTAAAATAGTGCTCATACTTCCGCAATCCAGAACTGTGGCAAAATGCTGCATGTATTGCGATTGGCGCTAATCGCGGCAATGAGATAACTGCCATAGGGTTAAAATAGCACTAGCACTTTAAAAAGCGCTAGCGGTTCGGCGATTAGTGGGAATCGCCATGAGAACGGGCCCTGATGGCATTTGGTAAAGCAGAAAAAAAGCCGATTTTACTGAACATCTTGTAAAATGTCAATTCAGTAAGGCTATTACCACATATAAAATCACCAACTAGTGCAGTAAATACCTCAAATGTAAATTCATAAAGATTAAAGCATGTGGTAGAACAAGTAAGCTATTTGGTATTTTACCTCCAGCCTGGAGCTGTTGGTAGTTAACAAAAAGCCATTTGGTAAAATGGAAAGGCAAAGGAATCAGCCAATAGGAGGATACAGATTGTCCAACTACTCACCCCATTGGTGCCAGATGTACTGCAGGTAGGACATTAGAAAATAAAAACGTGATGCAGGAGCAGTGTTTCCCCCATAGACGTGAACAAGGAAAGACTGATACAGAGAATAATCAGAGGGACTAGAGGTGGCATGCAAATCTAAAGGAATGCAGGTGATGCCTTTGCCCTAGAACACTTACAGGGTAAAATATGCAACTTACAAAAGGAACGGCTCAGGTTTTAGGCAAACCACTTGTATCAGAAGAATCATCACAACTCAGGCCAGAAGTGGGAGAACATCACCGTACAAGAACACAGATTGCTGCAAATACCTACGCTGCAAAAGGAAAAAAAAAGCGGCTCTGTGGTGCAGTAACATAAGATTAAATCCAAGACGCAACATCAATCAATACGCTTACTAGAAGTGTGGGAGGCCGCCTGCGTCAACTCCTGCTTCCCAAAATCTGGCAAGGTCCTGGGAGAGCTGAAAGAACTCCGGCAGGAGATGTGAGGGACGCTGTCTCTACATGTGGGTGTAGAGGCAGCGTCCCTCACATCTCCTACTGCAGACGCCGGAGTTCTTTCAGCGCTCCCAGGTCCTGGCCAGATTTTGGGAAGCAGGAGTTGATGCAGGCCGCCTCCCACACGGGAGTGTGCGTATAGATTGTTGTTGCGTCTTGGATTAAATCTTATGTTACTGCACCCTAGAGCAGTTTTTTTTTTTCTTTCCTTTCACATGTTTGCAATACACCTAGAGCCACCTAGTGGAAAAGCAGCATCATAGTGCATAGAACAAGTGACAATCCAAGAAAATACACTTATATCCACCAAACCGTCAGTATCAGCACTGCAAGATATACCTTATCCCTATTCTACAGCTGATTAGACTTCTACTTTTTAGGGAACAGGTCTTAACCTCCTGGGCGATAATCACGAGCTGAGCTCGGGGTATGTCGCGCAGGAGGATTTCTCAGGCCCTGGTGGGCCGATTTGCATAATTTTTTTTTTGTTACACGCAGCTAGCACTTTACGAGCTGCGTGTAACTTACGGTCACCGCCGATGTGCCGCGCAGACCCCCCAGACCCCAATCAGTGCCATGCAGCGCTGAGGGGTGGATCGGGACTCCCTCTGACGTCACGACGTCATCCCGCCCCGTCGCCATGGCGACCGGGGAAGCCCAGCAGGAAATCCCGTTCTGAACGGGATTTCCTGCTTACTCTGATCGCCGGGTGATGTAATTGTATCGCCCAGAGGGTTAATGAATGAAATCCAGGTTTTCTTGGTAAATGAATGCATTAGTGAAAATCTTAGTTAATTCAGAAAAGTCTAAAATACTGAATGCAGTATTTTATTAAAGCGGTATAAAACCCTGACATAATATTCAATAAAAACATGTTTCCTATTTTTTATATGCCATACGGTTATCATATTTGCTTTTGTGCATGAGTATTTTAGAAATTATACATTCCCAAAGTACACTTTTTTTGCCCGGGAGCTGACTTTACATTTTATTTATAACTGTTTTATTCATGTTCTAACGTAAGCAGAAATGCTTTCTGATTGTCTGACTTTGTTCAGCAGAGCCTGCAGTGTCAGAGAAGTGTTTATTTACATTCCTTACTTGATACCATTAAATACAAGGTAACATCTATTGTTCGGATGGGTCCAGCTTTGCTGGCAGAGAACTTTGAAGTCTTCTGTGTAACCCTTTGAATGCTGTTCTAGTAAAAAAAAAAAAAAAAAAAAAAAAAAAAATGCGGGTTGTATATAAAACATATGCTCCAATAGATTTACAGCGAAGAAGAAATGCTGGGTTTCATTCCGCTTTAACCTATTATTTTTTTAGCAAACAGGTCTTAGGCCTGGTGCACATCAGAAGAGTTTTTCTGAGCGTTTTGAGTTTTTAAATCTGCTGCTAATGTTATCCTATGTCTCTGTGCACACTGGAGCAATGAGGTTTTGTAAAAAAAAAAACCATAGCATTACATTGGGAAGAGCTTTTAGAGGTTTCAAAAGCTCTTATTAATGTAATGCTATGGGTTTTTTTTACAAAACCTCATTGCTCCAGTGTGCACAGACACATAGGATAACATTAGCAGCAGATTTAAAAACTCAAAACGCTCAAAACTTCTCTGGTGTGCCCCAGGCCTTACTGAATTGAAGCCAAAGTGAACAATACCTTTAGCTGGTACAAATTAGATGTATTTTAAATGTTAAAATATTTTTTGTGATAGCGGTTCTGTAAGTGTCTTACATGCCATGCAGATGTTCAGCAACACAAATTCTCTACTTTGCAAGCTCAGAATAGACACGCAAGACTATTTTAGGCTAAACCAGATACAGTTATACACGACACAGGCACAGTTTAAATACATTTTAATTTTTTTTGTTTCAGATGTGATGTTTACAGTGGTGAGGGTTGCAATCCTATGTGCTTGATAGGGGAGGCCCCACTAGGACTAGTCTAAGAATTCCTTGCCTACACTATATTATGCACATTATATTTCCATAGTTAGACCAGTCACTGAATTATTTCACTTTTCCAAATGACTGAAATCTTAAGTTAAACCACAGAATGTACCAGCATTTTCATAGAACCTAATAAGGCAAAAAGTATTTTACAATGTTCACAGTTTAAAATAAAATTAAAAACACGCAAATTGCTTCAAACATCTATAAGAACAATAATACATTTACAAAATGGAATAGCTTATTGTTTACAAAACCTGCCCTTCAATCCTACCAGCAGTGCATGTTACCTAGTACAATCATCAGAGATGAATGGGGTGGAGTCACAAGTCAGTCATCCATAGTGTTTCAAGCAGAACTGACATGTAGTAGTAATAACCCTGCCAGGGGAACAATTAGCCATTATTGAATGGCTGCATGTAAACCAGTAAAAAGGAACACTTTATATAATGCAATTGTTTTATTTGGAGTACAAATTAAATTGTGTCTTTATCACATTGGCTGTGTTTGACCTTCTGGGGAGGTAAGTCCACCCTTACCCCCTTGATTTTACTGTTTTTAAATAGTTTCATGTTTTTTATTCTGCTGGCGCGGCTGTATCCATTGCACTTCATATAATGTGTAAAGGCAAGCCATGTCATCTATGGAAAATGCTACATCGGTCTCTTGACCTTAGCAAGGCCTGCTGGGAGTGACTCCACAATATGTTTAAAGGACTACTCCAGTGAAAAAAAGTTAGCAGTTACAATCTGACAGGTTTTAGACTAGTCCATCTCCTCAAGGGGGGGGGGATTATCAGGGTTTTCTTTGTTTTGTAAAGCATTTCCTGAACGGCAGCTGGTAAGTCTAACTAACAATAATGTGCAAGTGGGTAGGGAGTTATGTTCAGGAAATGCTTTAGAAAACAAAGCAAGCCCTGAAATCCCCCATGAAGAGATGGACTAGTCCAAAACATGTAGGTTCTGTCAGATTTTAACTTTTTTTTTGTGCTGGGGTGGTCCTTTAAGCTAAGAAGGAAGGCAAGCAAATTTGGAGGGGAAATCCCTTTCACGTTTGGAGTCAGAGATCACTGAGGCATCTGGAAGAAGGGAAAATAAAGGTAAAAGGGGTGATGAGTGAAGCTGGAGTTCTGACTGAATCTCATTAAGCCTTAAACTGCCAGGGACATCTGTAGGTTTTCGGTGTTTGAACGTCCAATCGCCACAGACATCTAAAGGCATTTTAGTACGAAATTACTGCCATGTGCAGTAGACGTCTATAAGCATTTTTATGTCCCCGTATATTATTATCTGCTTTACTTGAAATATGCTTATTATTCAGTTGTTACAGAATTATACAAATGTTACTGCAAATCTATGCAGCTTGAAAATAGACCAATGAAATTCTTTCACTGCAAGATTTGATTAGTCCATTGTATAATAGATTGATAATTAGCATAGTTTTGCATCATAATAATTACTATAATATTCAATAGTCTCAAATATTTTTGCACCCAAATTACAATCCTGTTGACTAATGTGGATTGGAGTACATGTAGATTTTTAGCAAGACATTTAATAAACACAATTCAAAAGGTAGCTGGCACTGTTCTGTAGCTTTTCTAACAAAAAAAAACAGCTGCCACCCTAAGGCTTCAGTGTTGTGTTGCAGTGTGACTAAATCCCCCATTTACATCTTAATGCAGAAAGTCACATTGCAATACAAGTCTATGGGACGTTCAGAGTGCATACAGTGTGTTGAGATCAAAGTGCAGTATGCCAGTGCAGTTTTTACCGCATACAGTATGCATCAGAGGCAGTGAAGCATACATTACATTGACTGTATGATTCAAGGCATGCAACCTAAAGGTCGGTGCCACTTTTTCATTTCTGTTTTTACAGGGAACTCAACACAGCTTCCACTATGACTGTAGCCTTAGGGTTAAAAATAAAATAAGATGTTTGCCTGATTACTCAACTATACCTTGAAGAATGTTACACATTTTACAAAATCTGCCAGGGTATGGAAACCTATGAGCACCACAAACGATGCACTTTGCTTTACTACTATTACCTCTCTACATTTTTATAGATTTAAATAGTGCCAACATATTCTGTGGCTCTCATAAAAGTACAGATGACACAAGCAATGGTAATGCAGATAAATCACAGTCATACAAAAACACCTTGTAGGACATACATAGCAGAAAGGCAAGATGACAGCAGTACCCCGACACATCTGGAGGGGTGGATCTCCCTACAAGAGCTTACAGTCTCATCTACCTTTCATGCTAGTTTTTCAGAGGTCCGCTTCAGTTGGCCTGTAGGAATTTGACAGGTTTGAGAATAAATAAGTGAATGAAGTTTTTCAAATGATAATTTGTGGTGAAATGCCACAGCTGCTCTAGCATTTCACTGTCCAGTAAGCAACCAGGAGTCGTTTATAAATGAAAAATATTGGACCAAGTAAGACAGGGTAATCACAGCAACATCGTCCTCACTGGAGTTATCTTCAGGGCTTCTATAACAAAATAGTGCAATTTGTTTCACCCTCAGACAACAGATTTCACAGCATCTCTCATTCCTGGGATCTTCTAAGACAGCTTGGACAAGACAGTGGTTCTCATTTCAGGTTCTTCTCAGACTTGTTCAAAGAAAAAGAATACTCAAAAGAACGGTTTCTACAATGCTGTACATTGTAAGTGGCAAGATAACTAAAGGTTTTGTCATGCAAAAGGTAGATTTTCCCAAATCGACCAGACTCTTCAAGATTACAAAAGCTGAAAAAAAGAAAAAAACAATCTTAATCTTGCAAAAACATTGTTTAAGAAAAAAGTGTAATTGTATGGTTGTAGAAGACAAGATTACAAATGAGCAAAAATCAGTAACCCTTCGCACACTCACATGCAAATGTTCAAACAAATGCATTCTCAGATTAACTCATCCAGGCACCACTGTTATCCATGCAGCTAAGTTAAAAGCCGGGGTCTTAGTTCACAGAAGAATGCATTCTTTTGCCTAGTCACCTACACTGCGCAGAACTACCCAGGTAAACGTAGGTGTCCTAACTCTAGCCCTGTAACATGCATAGTGCAGACATGCAAACATTCATAGCATCGAAGCCATCAAGGGATTAGGAGCACACATCCCGACGTCCTCTCCTGGGACAGATAGTGCATCTTACCAATCGCACATACACCAGCATAAGCTGTGTGCATGCCGACAAAAACACAAACGGGAAGGAGGGAGTGCACTGAATTAAAACCGTGGCCACAGGGGGTCAGTAACAAGAAAGCAAAGACATATATCCAGGCGCATCGCCTCTAGTTAGGACATTAAATAAGTTATTAAGGAAACGGTGAACTAAGACCCTGGCTTTTAACTTAGCTGTAGGGATAACAGTGGTATCTGGATGAGTGAATCTGTGAATGCATTTGTTTCAACATTTGCTTTATGACTTCGTCATAATGCCTTACAAAGATGAAAAAATAATCACTGTGTTCCATGTATTTATTATGGCTTGTATGAATGATTAGTAAAGTGACATATTTAGTAGCCTCTTCTTGATAATGGGCATTTCATTCAGATAAAAGGTTACCTATAGTGGAAACTAATGGTATGTACACACTTGAAAGATTAATGAAAGGTATCGGACCAATTTTACCCCCTTCCATGTAGTATGAGAGCCATACTCTACGCAGTCTATTCTATTGAGCTGAACTCCCCATCAGATAAAAATATTTGCAAGATCCTGCATGTTTTCTTGGCTGCTACCTGTGGCTATATTACTTACCAATATGTGTACTCTGTGATTTATATAAGATGTCTTTATTATTTTAGCACTTTGCACTCTTGCACTTTATATAGTAATCACTCCTGACGAAGTTTCTATTTTTATGAAACGAAACATGTAGGGTATTGGTGTGGGGTTTATAATAGTCATACAATAGGAGATTGGTAGGATTGTCTTCACGATGAGTAACCATATATCCACCGACCCTATTGGTTCACTTTGTCCTTATAGGTAGTAATGTGTCCGTAGCTCTTTTAAATATCCTATTAAAAGTTAAATTTTAACCCTTTTTTCTCTCTCTATAAGGCTAATTTTTTGTGTGTAAATTGGTAATAATCAGGTATGTTCTCATAAGATCCTGCATACAAAGATGCTGTACACATTCAAAAGATCAGTGTCTGCAAAAGATCTGTTCCTGCAAAATGCATTCATAGTCTATGATATCTGCAGATCCTCATACACACCTTGTTTGACATTCATCTACAGATCAGATCCACCAGGATGGATCTTCAGATCTGAAGATGATTGTCGGATATGCATATGAATGTCTGTTAAACAAGGTGTGTATGAGGATCTGCAGATATCAGACTATGAATGCATTTTGCAGGAACAGACCTTTTGTAGGAACAGATCTTTTGCAGATACTGATCTTTTGAATGTGTACAGCATCTTTGTGTGTAGTATCTTGCAAAGAATTTTATCTGATGAGTTTAGCTCAATAGAATAGACTGTGTAGAGTGCGCTCTCATACTACATGGAAGGTGGTAAAATTGGTCTAAGATCTTTCATTAATCTTTCAAGTGTGTACACCATTAAAGGGAACCCAAAGCGAGAGAGAGGTTGCCATATTTATTTCCTTTTAAACAATGCATATTGCCTGGCTATCCTGCTGATCCTCTGTCGTTAAAGAGAGCCCGATGTGGGCTCATAAAAAAAAAAAAGCTATCTTTATCCGGAGGGCTGAGCAGATCAGGTACCCACAAAAACTGCTGCTCCTGTGGGCCGCACTGGCCCACATTCATGACCTATAAGTCACATCGCTGGAATGAGATTGATTCTCTCATCCAGCGTGCAGGGGGCGTGGCCAGGGTGAGAGCTGCCAGATGTCAGCTCTGGAAATCCTGTAGGAATGCCCCAGGCGGGCGTTTTGAACAGGGAAACCTTCTCCCTGTGTTTACCTCTGAGATGGCGACAAATGTCGCCAATCTCAGGGGGCTATACTGCGGTGGTGGGGTGACAGAGTGGTGGTGTGGGGACACAAAGGCACTTCATGAGGCAGAGAACATGCCTCTGTATCCCATCTGCCCACCTCGGGTTCTCTTTAAGTTTTAGCCATAGAACCTGAACAAGCATGCAGATCAGGTGCCCTGACTGAAGTCAGACTGCATTAGCTGCTTGCTTGTTTCTGGTGTACTATTCAGACACCATTTCAGCCAAAGAGATCAGCAGTATAGCCAGGCAACTGGTCTTGCTTAAAATAAATACATATGGAAGCCTCCTTTAATAAGTGGCATCAGATGAACACTTGGCACACTTGGAGAAATCTGAGGGCTCAATTTGCAGTATTAATTCCAAGTCCCTCATGCACAAAGAGATGCAGTGATACAAGCAAAACACAAAAATTGAAGTTGAAAAGGTGTTAAAAGTCTAATTTCTTTTATGAATTTGTTATCCAGAACGCCTATGGTACAAGAATTAGATATATCCCCGCCTACTCAGGAAATATTTTAATTATATCCCTATAAAAAAAAAAAAAAAAAAAAATAAGGTATAGTTTTACTTCCTCTCAGTTTTCCAGATTACCCAGCAAGTTAATGGTGAACCGCTGCTGGATAATCTGTAACTCTGGGTGTTTCAAGTCCTACCATAAGAGCCACATTAATCCATGCCATGCACTGATGAGGACCAACCAGTGTGTTTAGGCTTTCAGGGACAACAAAGGGATAATATATAATTTGCATATTCAGCAGTGATGCATTGTGGGACACCTCATATGTTCACTCCAATCTGAATATTCACAAATACCTTCTCTTTTAATAAGGCAAATATCTGCTTTTCTGTTTATATTTCCTGCACAAACAGGGGCATATGAAATGCTTTCCTAGAGGTAGCCAGGTTTGTAGTTATTGGTACGTTGTGAAGTTGGAAACCCGGTCAGATTTGTTTTATTATTGTCATCCAAAATCCCAATGCAAGGCAAACAGAGGCACCAAACGAATACAAATAGATAAAACTTTTAAAAAATATGGGATATGGGAGGCAGTGGTGGACTTACCTCCTCCAAGCAGACATGAAAACTGGCTGAGGCTGAACTCTGACAAAACAGAGGTGTTGGTGGTAGGTGGTCCACACATGATGGATAAAGTTCAAAACGCTTACCACCTCAAACTAGCAATTGGGGGAGAAACTGTACAGTATAAAGACTCTGTGGGACACCTTGGGGTGATCCTGATTGAAAATCTAAAACTCAGACAGCAGGTATCAGCTGTCGTCAAGTCTTCAATCTAAGAAATATAGCGAGAATCAAACACCTTATCCCAGCTGAAGGTAGGTACCTGCCCTGGTTCATGCATTTGTATCCTCCCGCCTAGACTACTGCAACGCCCTGTTCATCGGATCTACAGATAAGGCTCTGCACCCCTTACAGCTAGTACAGAATGCTGCAGCCAGACTCCTAGCCAATGCCCCCCGCAGCTCACACATCACCCCAGTACTGCAAACTCTTCACTGGTTGCCAGTAAAATGGAGAATCAATTTAAGATCTGCCTGCTGACATTCAAGGCTCTAAACCAAATGGGACCCAAATACATAGCGGATCTATTGGAACTTTATGCCCCTCCACGCACCCTCCGCTCTGCCAACAAGGTGAAGCTGGTTATTCCCAGGATACACAACATTTGGTGCTCGGGCCTTTTCCTATGCAGCCCCTTCTCTATGGAACTCCCTTCCACAATCAGTATGAGAAGCTCCTTCTCTAGACAGCTTTAAAAAGAGGCTAAAAACTCACCTCTTTTCCCTAGCCTTTGAGACTGCATAATGCCGGGTCACAGCGCTTTGAGTCCCCAGGGAGAAAAGCGCTATAAAATATTATTGTTATGAAAACATATTAACGTTTAAAACATTGAAAATGTATTGATAAACTCCAAGGTTCTTTGCAACTGCTTCATAAGGCAATGGGGTAGGAGTAAATGGCAAATGCAGGTCTTAGTCTGGGAAAAACGCCTCTGATGTGATGACGGAGGAATCAGACACATGGTAACCTGGACACTGCAATCTCACCAATGCTAACTGGGGAGATTGTGGAAGGGTGTTTTCTGAAGTCCACAATCAGTTCAACAGGAGCTGCCTTTGGCGTGGATGCCGGGACCCTAAGCTGCGTGGATTGATGTTAGAATCTTCAGTAAAACTCATTGAGCTCCTCGGCCAGTTGGATGCTAGGAGACGCATGGGGGGGTTGTCTTGAAGTTAGAGGCTGCCCTAGGACCTTCCATACCTCTCTTTGGTTGTTGAACTGCAGTCCCAACTTGTTAGAGTAGGCCCTCTTTGCGGCTCTCAGTTCAGGTGGTTCTTGGCTTTCCTGAACTCTTCTGGGGTACCAGATTTCTGCACCTCCTCCTTGAGTTTCTGGAGCCGACGGCAGCTTGCTGTTAAACCAGGGCTTACTGTTGCAGAAAACTTTAAAGGTCTTGGTTGGGATGCACAACTCTTCATAAAATCATATGTAAGAGGTGACAATCTCGGTCCATTCCTCCACCGAGGATACCGCGAGGGCTGACCAGTCAGTGTAGTCAAAGCATGCCTGGAGCTTCAGCTTTACCTTTTCCGTCCACCTTTTGACAGTGCTGTTCGCAAGCTTGGTGGTCTCAAGGTGCTATCTGTAGGTGGGGATAAGGTGGATTAGGCAGTCAGAGCTCCCTAGTACAGCTCCTTAGGCAGCCTTGTATGCATTCTTGAGGACTGTAACACTGGTCCAGGTTATTCCGGCTCCAGGTGGGGCAATTAATGTGTTGTTTATAGCAAGGCAGCTCCTGCCGCAGGTTTATACTGTTGGAAGTCTCCCTTAGTGATGATGATGATGATGATGATGATGATGATGTCGGCCTCCGGAAGGGCTGTTTCCCATTGTAAGATTGTGTCGCTAAGTGTTCGTAATGCAGTCTGGTTGTTAGCACTAGGGTAGATTTAAACCCTAATGAGAATGGAGGAGAATTCCCGGGGTGAGTAGTGTGACCTACCATTGATGGCTAGGAGCTCTACATCAGGAGTGCAGCTTTTGCTAAGGATGGAAGAGTTTGTGCACCAGCTTATTAAGAAAAATACACTGCGATCACTCTTTTTCCTGGAGAGTGCCTCATCACGGTCTGCTCGGAGGAGGTTGTAGCCTGGCATTTGAAGGGAGCTGTCCGGGGCATGGTCATTCAGCCAGGTCTCGGTAAAGCAGAATACCGGGGTGTTTCTGCAGGAGCAGCTGGTCCACTTTGTTTGGGAGGGACCATATGTTCGCTAGAAGGATGGCAGGGATAGGCCAGAGTAGTCTTCTCACACCTTCTTCCCCCCTGGCATAAAGAGCAAAAATTATGGTAATTTTTGTCACAATTATTTATGGACCTACCTCTATAGGTCAGACAGCACTACTTACAGTATTTATATTGTTTTGTTACACTTTAAGGCATATGTGGGCACTTTTACACCCCAAAGCAAAAATCAAGATATCAGAATAGTATGTATGTATGGACCTTTACAAGAGACTACTTTGCTCACTACTATGGTCTAGGACACAGTTACTAAACTACATACCCTTTGAGGAACTGTGCTAAACTTTAGTCTGGCAAGAATCCTTTTTACATCTTCTACTTTGGGTTTCATGTTCACACGCCCTAAAGACAGAGCTTGACTGTTAGACAGAGCCCATCTCATGCCCAGCTTGCTGATGGTCATATTTCGAAGCATTTTTTCTGTGTTTGTTGCCTTCTCTGTTGTCATAATGGCAACAATAGCATCTTTCTCCAACTCTCTGATCCCCACTGACAAAAAAAAAAAAAAAAAAAAAGTTACTAAATCAAGTTAAAAAGCATCAATATTTTTAACACAATTTTTTTCCAAGTTATTGAAAATAAGCTTTTTCAATATTCAACCAGTTATTTTCTACAATTTCTAAGAAACTCAAGTTTCAATTCCATGGAAATATAGCAGGTACACATTAAGGAAAAAAAAATAACATTTACAAACATGAAGTATGGAGGCGTACGAGAGAGAACGGCGCCGGAGACTTGGGCGCAGAACACAGCCAGTATATGGCTGATCTTGCTGCCGCACAAGTCCGGGCCGTGTTAATTACTATTCTCCCCTCCAGGCCGACATGGATAGTGGGGGAATAAAATAATTCGGCTTCCAGTAATTGCTGGAAGCCGAATTATTGTTTTAAAAGCAACTTCAGGTCCGTCTTCTGATGGCGCTGAAGTTACTCCCTGTGCCTGCGATAGCCGTAGTTCCTATTATGGCCTATGGTGGCGCCGGCTGCGCCCAAGTCTCCTGCGCTGCTGCGCCCAAGTGTCCAGCGCTGGATTTACCGTGTTCGGTATGGAGAGCTCTCGGTCTGTCTGCCCATCTCTCTGTAGTAACAAAGTTCAACATTAATCTCCATATACCAGCAGCCCTGAGAGATGTAGCCAAAATAAGCTAAAATATTTTGTGTTTGTAAAATGTCAGTTTAGTGCATGTGCGTGCACAGCAATAGAAAGCACTTTCTTTCACATGCTGTTTGAAACCTGTGCATGAGCAGTTCAGAATCGTGCACCGCCACTTGGCGCAATTTCTGGGAGGCAGGGCAGAAACAAGGACCGGAGACGGAACAGGAGGGACCCAAAGGATAACGAGCAGTGTCAAGAGACTAAGAAGGTGGTAATCTAGCCCACCATGTGCTTCATTCAGTATTTTAACCGGATTCAGGGGTACAGAAGCAGTGAAAGCCATAATACAAAAAAAAAAAAAAATTACCTCCAGAGGCAGCTATACTTGAAGTAACATTGAAGAGATCCAGAAGGACTCCAGGATAAGTTGGATACAGCAAATAGAGATGTCTTTTCAAAGGTGTTTCTGGGGTTGCATAGAATGCCTGTTTGAGATAAAAGTTGCATCAGAGAATAAGCCAAACTTCATTGTCCATAGTGTTGCTGCCTGTAATAGTACATCTGGAACACCCATTTTCCTTGAAATTTGCACGCTAGAGACTTTGCTGTGTTTTGTTGCTTGCCATTGATACAATTTTTAACAACAAAATGTCTCAATTTCTTCAGCATCTTCAGCTTACCAGTAGCGCATAGCTACGGTACATACAAATAAATCTTTTGCCATAAACTGTATATGTGCAGCTACCATATGAAAAGTTTTCTTAAACAATTGCATGACATTTTGCACAATCACATAGAACTTACCTTACGCTAGTTAACTAGCCATTTCATGTATTAACTAGTAAACTTCCACGTCAGTTAATGGAAAAAAACTAAAGCTCATTTTTATGGTCAAACAGCAATTGCAGCGTTATGTTATATATGTGTAAGCAATCACACAATTAAAAACTAAAGTTGAATAAAATGCAAATATTTATGTAAAGCTTTCCTATTGTCTAACTTAAAGGACAACTGAAGCAAGTGGGACATGTAGGCTGCCATATTTATTTGCTTTTGAGCAATACCAGTTGCTTGGCTATCCTGCTGATCCTCTGCCTCTAATACTTTAAGTAGATAATAATAGACCCTGAACAAGCATATGCAGATCAGGTGTTTCTGACATTGTCGTCAGATCTGACAATATTAGATGCATGCTCGTTTCTGGTGTGATTCAGACACTACTGCAGCCACATAGACCAGCAGTGCTGCCAGCCAACTGGTATTGTTTAAAACATAAATAAATAAAAATAAATTTGCCAGCCTCCACATTCTTCTCGCTACAGTTGTCCTTTAAAGCTCTTGGGTAGCTAAGGAGCGTTGTAGCCACTGATAAGGAGCTCTGTTAGGGCCTGTCTACACTCAGTTTTTTTTGTGTGCATTTTCTGCACAGGAAAACTACAACCAATGTTAATCAATGGGCTAGTTTACACTTGAATGCATTTTTTGTGTGTTGGTTAAAACCAGTAAGGAGTCATTGAGGAAGACTCCCCAACGCGTACGAGATATAACAGCGCTGGAGACTTGGGCGCAGGACACAGCCGGTATATGGCTGATCCTGCTGCCGCACAAGTCCGGGCCGTGTTAATTACTATTCCCCCTCCAGGCCGTCATGGATAGTGGGGGAATGAAATAATTGCTGGAAGCCGAATTATTGTTTTAAAAGCAACTTCAGCTCTGTCTTCTGACGGCGCTGAAGTTACTCCCTGTGCCTGCTATAGCCGTAGTTCCCATTACGGCCTATGGTGGTGCCGGCTGCGCCCAAGTCTCCTGCGCTGCTGGGCCCAAGTCTCCAGTGCTGGATTCAGCGTGTTCGCTCCCCAACGCTCAGGATGCTTACCAGGCTGGCTTACTGAGCACAACCTACATGGCTACAGCTCTCCTTACCTACCTAAGCACTTTGAATATGGCAGGAGGAAAGGCTAAAATATCTCACCGAGCTGTTGGCTATGGGCCCGCCTTCACCCCAGAAAAGGAAGACTGATTTTCCATCTACAGTCAGAAGTGACATAGCCTTGGCGTGTTCATTATGCCATGGCACTTCACACTCCCAAAGGGATACACTTGTGGATCCATCAATCACAGCAACCTGATAAAACAATACAAGCAACTTAATTTTTACCAAAATAACAGGAATAGGAAAATGGATCATCATGTTAGAACATTTCAGTGCAAACATAAAAAAACCAAAAAAAAAACACTGCAAGTAAACATTACAGTAGAATCTCATTAGAAACTGATATACAGTAGTAAACCTCTGAAACCTCTGGCTGTAGTAAACTATGTCCTCAGGTTCTAAATGCACCTCTATAAATATACAATGTATGACCCATTCTGATACACTAAACTTATGATATAAAAAACTACTTGGCCAGGTCCCTTGGAGTGTACTATAGAAGAGATTCTACTGTATTGTTTTTGGGAGGTCAATTTCAGGTGTGAATGTAAAGGGAACCCAAAGTGAGAGGAATATGGAGGCTGACATGTTTATTTCCTTTTAAATAATGCACATTCCCTGGCTGTCCTGCTGGTCCTCTGACTCTAATACTTTAAGCCATAGACCCTGAACATGCATGCAGATCAGAGGTCTATGAAAAATCTGACAAGATTACCTGCAATCTTGTTTCAGGTGTGCGATTTATGCTGGGTAAACAAGTTACATTTTTCCGTGCGATTTTACGACCCGGTCGTTTTTTCGGCATGATTCCACACTCTATTTCGCGCTCGATTCTCTTATCTTCATTAGTTTTACTTATATTTTTCCATTCACCGCTATGAGAAATCGAGCACGGAAACGATCGGAAGCAATATCAGACATGACGGATTTTATCTATCTGATCCATCTATCGCACGGAAAATTGTACCGTGTGTTCCCAGCATTAGAACCTACAGAACAGAAAGATCAGCAGGACTGCCAGGCAACTGGTATGGTTTAAAAGGAAATAAATATTGCAGCTTCCATAGGCCTCACACCTTGGGTTCCTTTTAAATGTCATATCTGGCACCCAAAGACTGAGTAACAGCACCAGCAGGTTTCTTCTAGCAAGCATCAGTGGAAGCATTAGAAAGTTTTTCATAGTATGATTAAATTGATTTTTATCACTAGTCTAAGCAGCTTGCAGACAGCAAAGGTGTGTACAGATCGAACTCAGACGAGGCAGGCAATAATGGCTATCCTAGCCCAAAATTAATCATTTACAGTGAAGAGACAATATACTCTGTACAGCGCTGCAGAAGATGTCAGTACTGTATAAATACTAAATACCGTATATACTCGAATATAAGCAGAGTTTTTGGGACACAAAAAGTGGCCCAAAAGTGGGGGTCTCGGCTTATATACGAGTCACTAATGCTGGGTCCCCCCAAATGTGCTGTGTGTTATGCACCTATTCATTTTTATAGTGTGCTCCCGTCATATGTCCTGCAGTATATGTACCGTAGTTGCATTTCCCCGAGAGTGAGTGTCCCCGCAGTGTTGTACAGTGGATCGTCACTTACTGCTTCCACGCTGCCATCATAAACTCAGCACCGCGGTATATGTAGTTACATTTCCCCAATTGTCCCTGCAATGGTCCCCGCAGAGTGTCCCCGCAGTGTTGCACAGAGGATTGTCACTTACTGCTTCCACGCTGCCATCATAAGCACCGCAGTATATGTAGTTACATTTCCCTGATTGTTCCTGCCGTGGTCCCCGCCGAGTGTCCCTGCACTGTTGCACAGTGGATCGTCACTTACTGCTCACACGTTGCCATCATATACCCAGCGCCGCAGTATATGTAGTTACATTTCCCTGATTGTCCCCGCCATGGTGCAGAGCGGATCATTCACTCTGCTTCACGCTGCCTGGAGACATCTTTAACTTGTCTCGTCAGTCTCCTCTCTATTAGTGTCTGGTTCATGAACGATTCCTTCATTTGAACCGGTTCTTTCCTGTGAGTCATATTACTGCAGGACGTCATAGAGAGGAGACCAACGAGAAAAGCTAAAGATGTCTCCAGGCAGCGTGAAGCAGAGTGAATGATCCGCTCTGCACCATGGCAGGGATAATCAGGGAAATGTAACTACATATACCGCGGCGCTGGGTATATGATGGCAGCGTGTGAGGCTGTGAGCAGTAAGTGACGATCCACTGTGCAACAGTGCAGGGACACTTGGGACACTCGGCGGGGACAACGACGGGGACAATCAGTTCATATGCCGTGGCGCTGGGTATATGATGGCAGCGTGGAAGCAGTAAGTGACGATCCAGTGTGCAACACTGCGGGGACACTCAGGACACTCGGGGAAATGCAACTACATATACTGCAGGACATATGATGGGAGCACACTCTGATAACTAAAAGGTTGGGAGGAGTGGGGAGGGGGGGGGGGGGGGGGGGGAAGTAAATGCATATACTGCTTTGGTAGGGGGCAGATGCCAGGGAACAGGGAAAAAGAAGTCTGCACACATTTTGGTATAGTGGGAGTACATTTTATTAGATGTTAGGAAGGGGGCCCATGGGCATACTAACTGTGTGTGTGAGGGGGGGGGGGGGGGCTTATACTCGAGTCAATCATTTTTCCCAGCTTTCTGGGGTAAAAGTTGGGTTTATACTTGAGTCGGCTTATACTCGAGTATATACGGTAATAAAAACAGCAACAATAATAAAAAAAAGTGTCCTCATCGCTAGTTTAAAGAGAACATGAAGTGAGAGTGATATGGAGGCTGCCATGTTTATTTTAAACAATGCAAGTTGCCTGGCTGTTTCGCGATCCTGTGTCTTACTACTGTTAGCCATAGACCCTGAACAAGCATGAAGATCAGGTGCTCTGACTCAAGTCTGATTGAATTACACACATGCTTGTATCAGGGTTGTGACTCAGACATATGCCAGAAAAATATCAAAAGGACAGCCAAGCAACTGGTATTGTTTAAATGAATGTGTTTACTATAAAGAGAAACCGTAACCAAGAATTGAACTACATCCCAATCAGTAGCGGATACCCCCT
Organism: Hyperolius riggenbachi; assembly: GCF_040937935.1. Lineage (NCBI taxonomy): Eukaryota > Metazoa > Chordata > Amphibia > Anura > Hyperoliidae > Hyperolius > Hyperolius riggenbachi. Next base: position 270,713,056 of record NC_090651.1, on the reverse strand, counting down.
TTTTCATGAGAAATCTTTTCCTTTTCACAAACAGATCATCAGGGGGCTCTGTATGGCTGATATTGTGGTGAAACTCCTCCCACAGTGTGATGTCATGACCATGGTCCTGAAAGTTTCCTGTCTGAACCTCGATGCATTGTGGGAAATAACAGCTGTTTACTGCTGTTTCCAACTGCCAAAAAAGCAAGCAGCTTTTCCTTCCACTGACTTTACCAGCCAGCCGTAAAAATGTCACCATGTGATAAAGGTCAGAATGTATATCAGGTAGAGGAAAGATTTTTCAATGGGCAAATACTGACTACATCATTTATACATAATTATTGTAAAAATGAAGCACTTTTTTTATTACATTATTTTCACTGGAGTTCTTCTTTAAAATGAATGGGAACTGCATTTAAAAAAAAAAAGAGACAGATACTTACCCAAGGAGAGGGAAGGCTCTGGGTCCTATAGAGCCTTCCCGCTCCTCTCCTGGTCCCCTCGTTCCAGTACTGGCTTGCACGGTAGCAGTATTTGACTAAATTAGTCAAATACTGCTTTACCCGGCCGAAGGAGGCTTCAGAAGTCTTCAGGGAGCCCGAGTGCTCCTGAAGAAGGGCGGCCCTGTACTGCGCCTGCGCAAGCACGCTCTCATGTGTGCAGTATGGAGCCGCACGTCTTCAGGAGGTCACGGCTCCCAAAGACTTCCAAATACCCTTTCGGCGGGGGATTGGAACGCAGGGAGGGGGGGGGGGAATAGAGAGCACTGAGAGAGGAGACAGAAGGCTCTATATGACCCAGAGCCTTCCCTCTCAAGTATTTGCTTATTTATTTTTTTTTAAATGCGGTTCCCATTCACTTTAAAGATTGTGAACCCCAGAAGCCACTGTCCTGCATTGTCCCTCCTCCCCTCTCTCCATAGCAACATTAATGGCACCTGTAATGGTTAGCAACCATGGAATATGTCAGAAAAATATGGAGATCTGCTTCAAAACTATCACAGTATCCAGCAATACCCAGAGCTTACATAAGGAAATATACAAGATGCTGCCAAATTTAATCTGATTCATTATGCAGTGTGGCCCTCTTGATGTCAATAGCAGTTGTGCATATACCCATCAGTACATTATGTGTAGTACTGTATAGGAACACATACCTTTTTCATATCACTACTGCTTTCAACCTGTACCAAGAAATCCAGATACCCATCAGCGTTAAAATAGCCAGGCTGCGGCAAACTGTAAAAAGTAGTAGATGAAAATTTTAATACATCCTGCAGATTCTCAGATACAAATTCATAAAAAATCTAATCTAACAAACACTTTTCATGATGTGCTCAGCTAAAGACAACATGAAATGAGAGTTATATAGGGTGCCATTGTTGACTTCCTTTTATAGAACATGGTGTGTACAGCAGTTGCGCTAAAGCTCACAGCTCACTAAAGCTGTGTCTCTAGCACACAGTCAATTGAGACAGGATAGGCAAAGTGACTGGGCTCTGAGGAGGAGGCCCACTTCCTGCTACAGTGCAGCAAATTTGCACCTGTGAGGACTGCCCCCTTCCAGAGACTCTCCACCCACATCCCAGATTCCACCTCCACAGATGAGAAGAGAAAATTCAACATCCTACTGGGGAAAGCGGAAACAACCGTGCAGATAGCAGCCCAATAGGTCGCTACACGCCATCAACTGGAAGGAACATAATGCCCCACGGACTGTATACCCCTTATATAGCCCCCCCGATACACACCTATGGACTATATATCCCAGCCACCTATACTGTCTCTTATATCCTCCATAGTTTTATGGACTGTATACCCCAACCCCCTATACCTTTCCCTTAATCCCACAACCACCCCCTCCATAGTAATGTTTTGCTTTGGCAATGCTAAATGTATTTGGTCCTGCCAATAAAGCTTTTTTGGATTTGGATAGAACAAGAATGTAGAGCACATGTTCTGATTCTACTGGATGTTTTTTATTCCAGTTATGTGGCCACAAGATGTTGGCACCAGAGAGGAGTAGCTGGCACACAGCTGCAAGAAAGAGCAGTGCCAGAATACAACAGTGAGGTGGCAACAGTAGACAGCGGTGGTAGACAGTGAGCAGCAAGAGAAAGTGGAGGCAGGGAAGGGGTGAGGAAGAGAGCAGCTATAGACAGTGGGCAGTACAGAGAGGTGGTGGGAAAAAAAAAAAGCTATGGCATACAGTCAGCATCAAGTGCAGAGTTTACAATGAGGTCTCAGCAATACACCCGGCAGTGGCGTCACTGGGGAGGGGGATGGGTGCGGTAGGTGAAGACTGCACCAGGTGTCACATGCAGAGAGGGTGACACCAAGCTCCAAACTAATGCTGGGTACACACTGAGATTTTATGGTCGATTTACTGTCAGATCGATTATTTCCAACATGTCTGATTTGCTTTCTGATAGTTTTCCAAGCATTTTCCGATCAATTTCCGTTCACTTCAATAGGAAATCGATCGGAAAGCAAATCGGACATGTTGGAAATAATCGATCTGACAGTAAATCAACCATAAAATCTCAGTGTGTACCCAGCAGAAGGGAGAGTGAAGTAAGTTTATGTAAATCTAGACCAGGCCTGATGACCTGATGTATTTCTCCCACCTGCTCTTCTCTCTGCTGAATGCTCTGTGCTGAACTGATAATGGGCGTGATGACCGCTCTATTCAAAACCTTAGCAAAAGTGTCCCATCCAACCACTTCCGTTTCTACCCTAATAACAAGTATATCTAGCATGGCACCCCTCCCTCACCCCCCAAAACAAACATGGTCAGACCTGCTGGGAGCTGCAGAATGTGTGTAGAAGATGGTGCATGGATGTTGGCAAGTAGTTCCTGCTGCTCCCCCCAAAAAAAAAAAAAAAAAAAAAAAGTTGAGCCCCATTATCCATTAGTGGAGACTTCTGGTTGCCAGAGTTCCATATAACAGGGACTTTGCTGTAGAACCTCTCCTGTGAGCTAGCTCACCCCCCCCATTCATCAGAGTAATCAAAGGGAGCTTCTGTTCCTACTTCTGTATGTACATGATGAATACATTTACAATTTAAAGAGAACCCGAGGTGTGTTTAAAAAATGTTATCTGCATACAGAGGCTGGATCTGCCTATACAGCCCAGCCTCTGTCGCTATCCCAAACCTCACTAAAGTCCCCCTGCACTCTGCAATCCCTCATAAATCACAGCCGTGCTGTGAGGCTTTGTTTACATCTGTAGTGTCAGTCTCAGCTGTTCCCCCGCCTCCTGCATAGCTCCGGTCCCTGCCCCTGTCCCTTCCCTCCAATCAGCAGGGAGGGAAGGGATGCAGGCGGGGACTGGAGTTCTGCAGGAGGCGGGGAGAGCAGCAGACTGACACTATAGAGATAAACACAGCCAGCT